>NW_019385372.1:180529-246181 GCF_000671375.1 Centruroides sculpturatus
CCCCCTTATTTAGGTATTTCAATTTAAAAGACCAAAATTCAGTTTTGTCACAGAACAAGCAATGAAAAATTCGGTGGTAGTGCAGCGACCTGTTTAAAATAGTTCTATTGGATATTAGTGGTGCATATGAACGCGAATGAATCGTACAAGAAAAAAAAAGGTCAACAAGTTTCGCAGGAATTCCTCAGATGAAAATGCTATTAGTTCACCCGGCGAGCCGATTCCCGGACTGTAAGGACGATAGTTCTATCGTAGGCGCGATGTAAGTATAGATTAGGATGTTTCAAATTTTTACAAGATATTATTATTATTTATTGTGAAATTTTGCCGCCCCTAAAAAGTGCCGCCCCTGCTCCCCACTACGGTACGCCACTGCCAAATTGTCTGCAAGCGATTTAGCTTCTGAACTTGCCACGGGATCACTGTCGATATTCTTCTTCCAATGTACTTTTTACTTCGGCGTACATCGCTTGCCAACTAAAACAGCGGCGCCTGCTGTGGCAACTCTGGTGATGTAACCTAGGCGGGGGTGAAACTCCGCCCACGCTCTCGACCCACGCGCATCTCAACAGATAAGGCCATTCACATACTGGCCACACGCTTGCAATTAAAATGTCGAAAAGTGAAAAAAATATTTTTTCCTTTAATTTTCTTTACCACTGAGGCGCTCCCTAGGGCTTAGCGCCTGGAGCGGTTGCTCCGTTCGCTCTATGGTAGGGCCGGCTCTGCTCGTATGTACGGTATGTGTGTGTATAAGGAAAAATAATTTTGTTTATTAATTTTGCGGCTTTAATAACTCACGTGAGTTTTTTCGGACATTTCTAAAATTCTGCAGCGAAATTGATGCTATTAAATTTTGGTAGTTAAAGGTCGAGTGGGTCGTGTAGCCTATCTTCAGTGGGATCGGGCTTGATGAAAATTTTACTTGTTATTAGCATTTGCAACCTGTTACAAAACTCATTTCCCCTCTCAAATTAAACTTTTTGTTATTTTATAATAAGTGTTGAAAGGGTCGAGATCATTCCGTACTCTGCCAATCGCCCGATATCATCCCCACAGACTGAGAATAAGGAAACAGAAACCACGGTATTTAATTAAACCTATTTCGGTTAAAATAAATTAAATTAAATTTCTTCTTTTTCATTGGAAATAAATTCTATTACTTATTTTCCAGAAGAAAATAAGTGATAAAAAAGTTTAATAGATTTACGTTTAAATTATTAGGACTCGCTCATACATACGAGGCCTTGCACAAATTAAAAAATATATTGCTTTTAATAATAAACTTATTAACTATTAATTAAATATTTATTTTACCAACAAATATTGTATTTATAAATCTGTAAAAGATTAATCTAATTTCAGAAAAAAGTTTTAATTTTATCAACAGAAGTATGAGGCTCAATTTCTTTTGTAACAAACTGTAAATAAATATAAATTACAAAGGTGTATTTACTTAAGAGAAGAATAAACATACCTGAGAGTAAGCTTTTCAAGATTTTTCATTTTGTTTTTCACGAAGGAAATGAAATTTTCTTGGCATTGGTTACGATCGTTCTTCAGGCAGACGTGGCGGTAACTTAAGAACTTGTTTTTCCAAAAGAAACTGACGTTTCGAACGATGGCGTCAATTCGAACTAATTCATCTATGGACGCCTGGTTCATCATCGAGCCGTTGTTTTTGGCCGAAACAATGACAGTGGCTATATGTTTGTAACTGCTGCTTCTGAGTAAATCGTCTTTGTTCGTGTCCTTTCTAGAGAACAGGAGTTCCATGGATTCCCTTTCTCTTTTGGCTCTTCCGTCGATTGGACTAAAGACGTACTCGACGTCTCTGGTGACGGAGAAATTGAGAAATCCACTTCCCAAAATTAAGGAGACGAATAAGACGGCCGCAACGCACAGTTGAGGATGTCCACCGACGAAATAACCGATTCGAGAAAAGTGGAACGACAAAAAACCGTCCACCAGAGATTTCTTCATTCTTTTTCTAAAGAAAACAACAGCCGCAATTAGTTTAATACTTATCCTGGTCGTTTCTGTTGTTGTTATACAGATATTTCTAATCTAGCACTAAGTTCACCCGAAATATTTAGCACAACAATAGAATATATCCATTTCTTTGAGTAATTATCATATAGTGTTTATTATTTAATACAAAGTTGTGCCATTGATTTGTAATACCTCCCCCAACAAACAATACAGTATAAAGATTTACAAACGCATAGAGAAAAAAAAAAGCATTTTAAACAATAGCAAAGAAAAAGCTATAAAATAGAAAAAAGATAAAAAAAACTTTTAACATTATAACTCTAAACATATTATTAAAGGAACCATGCCCTATTAGGAATTGCTAAACGAGGCCTACGTAACCAACTAAGTCCAGTTACGTAGCCTAGAATTAATTAATAATACACGGCGTCTAACAAATGCCTGTAGTGTATTAAGTTGTATTTATTTGCTTCTTTATTTTCTTTATTTATTCGCAATTTAACAGGAATTATTGTGCTAGGTACCAGTAGTAGTATCTTAAATTAATAGGAAATCTTAAGTATATGATGCAATATGCCCGGATTAAGTGACAGAAGTCGTGTTAAACGTCATTTTTATTATTGTCCACTAAAACCGGTATTCAATTAGTAAATAATTCGCCGAAATTTTTATGCTGCATTTAATTAATTAATTAAACAACCAAATTTATTTTAGAATTCTAGAAAGCAGAAATGTTTAGTGTGGTTGTTTGCTAGACCAGAACGAGTTTTTCAATCTTCGACTTGAACCGATGCCAAGAAGACAACAATCTTGCCAATCAAAGGGAAAATATAAAATTGAGTGCTTTAATAAAACTTTTTCTGTAGGGTTGAGGCGAAAGTTAAATCAAATATTTGTAAAGACAAAGTAACAATATTAAAATTTCTGTTTATTCCTGTACATTATATTTATTCGCATTCGTCTTTTGTTAACTGAAGTATTACAGAAAATTTAAATAGAAAAAATTATTCATTGCAAAAGTCTGTTTAAAACACGAATAAGAAAAACACTTTTGTCACTAATTAAAATTATATCCAAGAGAAAGAGGAAAGAATTAGTCGTAGCGAATAAATTCAAAACAATTTCGTAACAAATAGTCTAAAATAAATTATAATTTACAAGTAAACAATAACATAACACGTACATTTCGGCGTTTACTTCAAATTTTCTGCTTTTTTCGAAGTAATATTAAAACAATAGACTAGATTTTAATTAAGGTACAAACGATTTTATTTACTCAAATCTTTATTCTTTTTTGACTGCGATTTACTTTTTACTTTATAAGTTATTAAATTGCGAAAAATGGTGGCGTTATATGTTACGATATTTTATTATTAAAAATTTTTATAATTTTAAATATTATAAAATTCCAAAAAGCTTAATTTTGACCGTGTGGATGCCATTTTAATCATCATTATGTCGGACCCTACTGGAGATTCACACGACTTCTTCTATCTTCTCACTTCGTCGACCTTTAATTATTAAAATTTAATAGCATCGATCCCACTAATAAACAAACTTCCTTAAGGAATTACAAAAATTTTGACAAAAAGCACGGGAGTTCTTAAGCTTCAAAAGTGCCGTAACTAGGTAGATGCATCCGGTGCACCCCTACTGGACCCACTTGGAAGGGGGACCCAAAATATATTTGTTTTATTATTTTTCAAACGTAATTAATTAAGAGACCCATATGCATATGTGTAACACGCGCATTTATATTGAATTTTTTTCCTGATTACAAATTCTATTTACGAATTACAGTACTAATTTTTGAACAGGGCAGAGGAATGACTAATTACGGTACTGAGCTTTAAATAGAATAAACAAAATAGTGCCTCCCCCACACACCACATCCATACATACAAAAACATCCGAATATGTTTTGCATTTCTCGTCTTTCCCGAGTCCAGAAATGATCCACTGACTCAAAAATGTAAAAATCGTCGAGGGAGTCAGATGTTCATCAATCGCCATACTTTTCCTTTGTTATAAATAACAGCCGGGCAAGTAAAAACGATGTGAACGATAAAAATTTTCTTTATTGATGAGGCTCTTTTTAGATCTGTTGATTACTTGTCGGTATACGAGGCGCAATCTGGTATAAGATGATACAATAAAAAACCGAGAGATTAATTATGCTGCTTTGAGAAAATAATTTGAAATTCAATAGAAGCGCCAACGTTTCTTTAATCTATCTAATCTACGAATTTTCGATTTTCTGCTTAAAATTTTAATCATGTTTCAAGAAAGGACTTGATTTGGAATTTCAAAAACTTACCTGAAAATTCGTCGGAGCCGATTTAATAATCGATACGATCAATGCGTGATAGCAAACAGAATGTTCTCGTACATTTCCTTCCTGACTACAGCTACCAGAACCCGTTTGGCTGAATTTACAATTTTAAATTTTAAAAAATACAAAACATTGTTGAAAAGCTGTGGAACATGCGCGTTAATACTGAAGTTTTCTTTCCTGATTACAAATTCAATTTACGAATTACAGTACTAAATTTTTTGTAATTGTTATCATTGTTTATGCCACCCACCCACGAACAAATGTAATTTTTACATCTTATACAACTGTAGGTCGAATAATTTTCATAACTAGGAAATCGTTACGAGAAAATTTCACTTCAACCAGAGTCGGTAGATTAACTGGTCTTTCGACTTCTTATCTTCGGCCGTTGCTAAAATCAACTAGAAACAAATGTTACCACCAGGGGCACTGCAATCACAGCAAGAGCGCTAGATCGAATCGCTGTGAGGTCGAATGTTTTCTTTTTATTGAAAGATATATAACCTTCGAGTTCGATTTCATAATTTTTAATATGCATTTTATTATAAGAATGAAAAAGCTTTTATTTAAACCCAAAACCAGGTTTATGGATAAATAAATGACACTTAATAAAACATTAAACACCTTCCATNGCTTCGCTGGGTTTTTATTTGTGGGCAAAAAGTAACGATAGTGAAGATTAAGATAATTACATTATAGCCAATCTAACCCGTTTTCACAGAATACAAGAATTAGGTCCCCCGTTTCCAGACTAATTAGAGAAATTTTATGTCCAGTCAAACGAACTATTTTCAATTTGATCAATTTTCTGGAACGTTTACAATCGTTCTATAATCGAACCAATTCGAATTCGAAAATTTTTAAAATCGAAATAGAAAATCTTCCACTTTCAACCACTTTCAAGCCCATATCTCCCGCACCCTTATAGCTATCAAGAACCAACCACCATAGTGCACGAATGGAGACTTGGGGCTAAATAATAATTATTATTATTTGCGTTATTAAAATTTACTTTAAGTGAGAAATTTTTCTATGTTTTTTACTTTCAACTGATGAAATAAATGATTGATTAATCGTTCGCGTGAAAAAATGCAATCGACAGGTAACAAAAAAGGGCAAAAATCTGGAGGTCAAGTAGGACTTGTGACCAGCATTGTCGCATCCTATCATCAATGTAACAGAACACTGATTTAATATATTATCCATCATTGAAAAATAAACATCCATGTTTGGGTTTGTTAATTTTTCACGTACTTTGCTTTCTGCCCAGTACATCAATTGGCAAAGCTTATAGCTTGGATATAACAAACCTCCTCGAGATTTGATTAATGTAAATGTCTTCTCTGGTGCAGCATCTTCAGGTTTTGCTGTTAATATATTTTTGTATTCGTCGCAACCGAGTGATGGCAGTAGATGATAAACAATGTAACCTCCTAAATAGTGTAGGATAAACTTAAATGTTTCTGGTGTACAATAATCATGATCTAATAATTCGCTATCACTAGGATCTCCATAGTATAGGCTTGGATCACAAAGCAAATTTTCTAAATGTTCTTCCAATTGTTCTTGAACTTCTTTAAATAGTTTTTTTATGACTATGAAGAAGATTTTTTAAAGTAATAAGGATAAATTCAGGATCAGTTTGAACCGATGCTCGTTTGGGAGGACGAACCAAACTGTACACAGTCATCAGTCTGTACAGGTATAAGAACTGTACTGTTGTGGGATGAGAATTGCTTCCACTTCTTTGTCTTATCATTCCAAAGAAACGCTAATTGAAAAGAAAACATAAGTTAACAGTTTAATACAAGATTATATAATCATTACACTAAGTCAGTTTTACCTTTAATGGATCCTGATTAAAGTGAGCTGTCAAAATATAATATGAGTTTGGAAGCGATTGTTTGACGAGTGCTAAGATACTAGTCAGCGTCGAGCGTAGATTTTCTGCTGTCTGGTGGCTCAAAAATCCCTTTTGATCAGTGCTTCTAATCTGTAATCTGAATGCTTCCCATCTATTTAACCATTCTAGAGATTCTTCAATAACCTATTTTAAAAACGTTGTTAATTAAAACATTTATAGTTTTTCCTAGTGAATCATTACTATTACCTTGAGATCATTTGAATCATGTCTGATTCCTTCCTGAGGCAATCTATGATTTAATACCCTTTTTGCTTTTTATATGGCATGCTTTCAGCATGTGCTCTATTACAAGTTTCTGTCTCGGTGGTAAGGAATCAAGTTTATCAGCCGACAACTGTTTTATTTTAAGTTCAGTATTTTCTTGATGAAGCTTGAGATTTTCTGTTTGAAGAGTTTTCAGTTTCTTCCTATAGATCATCTTTTGCTTTCTGCACCGATATAAATCCTCTTTGACTTTTAACAATTCAGACTGCAAAGCAGAGATTTTATTGACATATAACAGCTCAGGATGCTGTGTAGTTGCTGCTTCAGATGTGGAGGGTTCTTCTACTTCCTTTTCTACAGTTGTTACTTGGGAGTGTGTATCATGCAAATCTAATGATTGATAAAAAAAAATATCAGACAATTAATCTTAAAGTATTTATAAGGAAAGATGGGCCACAGAGAGATAACCCTCAGTGAATCACAGTGGATCTCACAAACCCAGCTCAATCTTTACTTAATTTTTAAATATAAAATGTTCCTTAAATATAGATAAAATAGATAGATAGATAAAATTTAATTTTATATTAAAACACAGGGTCCGAGAGACGCACTGCGACTCAGGCAAGGGCAAAAAATTACATGACTCACTGAGGATTAAGATTACATAAAAACCATAAATAGTTACCTTTGGTATTGTCTTTTTGTGATCCCTTCCTAGATGGTTCTTCATTTCTTGTGAGACATCGCGTTGATCGTTTTTGAGGTACAGACTTACTAATGTACTTAGGACAATTAGGGAAGTTTGATGGATATGCATCCGACGTTAATGCCCAGCGATCTCGTGGAATTTCTAGTTTTTCTCCATTTATAACATGGAAGAAGGTTTTTAATATAAATCTACTCGCAAAATGTACGTCACAAACGTAACATTTATTTGTTAGCATCTTGTCGTCTCGTGGAATGCATCGCATCCACTCCTCAATCTTATTGCTAGGAACACGGAATAAATGTCTCTTCTCGTTCGATGACTTATATCCTGCCTCGCATCCTGGCACAAAGCACGTTGGCATTTTTATGTAGCTAAAAAAATTATTATAGGTCAAAATCACTGATTTCAGTACTGTATATACCTAGCAAGAACAACAGTGGCGCCAACTAGCGGCAAATATTGTCTCTAGCTAAGTTTGAACTATTAGTCGAAAGACCAGTTAATCTACCGACTCTGCTTCAACTAAGATAACGTGATTTATTCGCTGTCGTTGTTTAATACCATAATCTACTAGGTATTTTCTTGGAAAAGAAAACCGACAGACCATTTCTGCTTGATACGAACTCTCGATACTTTCTGCTTGTTTCCATTTCTGCTTGATACGAACCACAAATGTAGTGACACATCTAATGTTTTGTGTAAAGCGGTTTAAAACCCGAGGGTTCGAACACGCGCGTGTCGGACATCACAACCGACAAAAAGTGTCACGGGACTAGTTAAAATTACATAATTATATCGATATGACGTTTATTGAGCATGCTCGATGTGACAACTTGACACATTTTATGAGTTTTCTTAAGTATTGACGAAATCTATGAAACAGTGTTTTAATTACTTTATTTTTGTTTATGTTCTTAATTATTACGACAGATATTTTCACAATCAAAATGCTTTTCAGAAGATATACGAGGTTACTGTACTCTTATAAAAGCCTTAAGTACCTAATAAATCAAGGATAAAATAGATATACACCCGTTTTCCGAAAGGTTTTTTTAAATTTATACATTTCTCCCCTGGACGTATGTTTGTTTGTATACGGCAACTCAACTTCCGAAAGATCTGTCGTAAAGATACCTCCTGGGCCCTTAGTCTCGAGTTTTTCGTGTTACAACTCCCAACGTGTTAAAGGTGTGACGTGGTACCATCTCACACTCTGACGTCAAATCGGTAGTCTCCAGTTATAACTCACATGCTTTCCCATCTCACCATGCGAGTTGCTACTCACGTTGAGTCGAGCATGTGAGATCGCTACACGAAAGTGAAAATGGCTGACAAATACGCTATTCTGATGGCAATCGAAGCGTTAGAAAGAGCCGAAAGAGTTGTTTAAGAAGTCAACGAATTTTTCGAACACGAGTAGATGCCATTTCTTTTTATGTCAAGTCATCACTAATAAAAAATTTTAATTCATAATTGATAAAATTATATAGCAAATTTTTCCAAAAATAAAAAGTATCTTATTCATCGACAAAAAGAATTATAATGATAGTAAATTATATGTATAAATTATTAAGAGCATAGACACTATATTAAGATTATTTATTAATCATTAGTGTTAAGTTCTGATTAATAAATAATCTTAATAAACAAAACAATTTAATACGAGATCAAGGAAGAAAACTATATGAAAAAAGGATTAAATTAAAATACTTTTTCCATTACACGGCGGATTTTTTAGCTCCAATACATAATTAATTTTTCAACTAATTCTCTCCACAAATCAAATTGTCTTTTTCTTGTAAATTCGTTGTCGAATTTTATATTGTTCGTTTTCTTATTATTTTCTATATATGTTACTAATACTTCTTTTTGTTCTTCGTTTCTTTTTTAAAATAAAATATTGGAGGTTTCCATTTTGCTATAGGACAAAACTTTTAACTATAACACGTGTAAACTAATTCACGTTGATTTGTTTACAACTTGTTACAGTAAAGTTGATTGGTCGAATCAGTATAGTCGCAAACCCAGATGCATTGTAAATAATCCCATCATGCTTAACGATACACGTAAACAAGTGAATATGACCTACTTCCGCTCGCCTTTCGAGCTCGCTCGATGGGTCTAACTCGAGACTACCGGTTATGTGAGTCACAGTAACACGAGTGAGTTCGATGACGTCAATTCGAGTACAACACGAAAAACTCGAGACGAAGGGCCCTGGGAGGACTTTCTACTGGAAACTGAAAGGTTTTTGAACCCACTTCTTAGGCGTCAGGAAAGCCGGGAAATTCCGGAAAACTCCGTGTGGGCAGTTCGTCGGCGAGGTGCGAATTTACGACCAATCTTCGGCGTTTTATTCTCTCTGATTTTATCCAAGCTGATTTCGTTAAGATCCTTCACGAAGCGAGGCTTATTTCAATAAACGGCGTTTAGGTCATTTAGAATACACGTTAGCTTCTTATAGTTGAGTTGAACCTCGGCAATTATACGCGAAGGATGATCTTCAATAGGCAAGCTTTTCCTAATTACAGTAATTTAAAAACACTTTCAATCTCTTTGCACGAAGAAAAAGAAGAAAAGGGGTAAGAAATTATTTCCGATAATCACGAAGAATAGAAAACAGAAGAACGTGAAATAATGTAATAAACATTCTTCGTCTTCGTAATCAAACGGGTACCTCGATACTTCACTATTTACATCGTTTTTGCTGTAGTTGTAAAAACCTTCAGCTGTAGTGAGATAGAATGTCAGAAAATGTGCTATGCTCGTTATCCATATCAAACAGCATTTTAATACTAGTAGCTTATTGAGTTTTTTTCTTAGTTTCAGTTTGAAGTATTTCATTGAAGATGCTGATTTTCGAGAGGATGGTCCGTTTGGTGGCAAGAAAGTAATATAAAGACTATATGTAAATGGAAATACTAAACACAAAATAAGGAAATATGAACCAATCGATTGTAGATAAGTTGCCTCTAGAGGATCGAAGGAATGTTTCTAAAATGTAGTAAATTGGATATATTTTGGCTTCGCTAACAAGAGCGCGATGTGCAGGAAAACCCTCTTGTCGAGATTCAAACCTAAGAATTTCATGCATACGAACAGAGGTTTCCATTGCTTGTCGAACACTAGACTTTTGCTGTTGTTTTCCGGAAAAACATTCGGAATATTCGCAAATTTCATACTTTTGAATTTAAATTATACAAGAAATGAATTTGGCTTTAAATATTTTCTTTTCAAATTCGATTCCAAAATGGTTTGACTTGTTACAACCTAATGTAACACTATAAAGAAAATTATAAGTTGACAATCATTCAAACCAAGTGAAACCAATGGTCACGTAAGATCCTCGTTCATTCCCACGATTTGTATGCGGTTACGAATCTGATTACGATTCTTATTATTTATTAAATACTTGTTTACTTCCTTCTCCTCTCAGCAAGAAGTCATCCATTTCGTCTGACTTCTTGCTGATGAGATTTGAATGAGTATAAATGACGTTAAGATATAATCTCTAATCAGTAATTGCGTCTTATAAATCCTCTTTCGATTTAATCCGCGATTATTACGAATTGATTTGATTCTTGAATAAACTAACAAATAGATGGTGTGACAATGCCGAAGGGCCTCTCTATACTTCGGCACCACGTGACCGAAGGGTCGACATCGCGTCGGCGAAGATCGCAATGACAAGTTTCGTCGGGACTGACTCCACTGTGTCTTCACGGCTAGACACAGAAACCGTTTCGTTCGGGCATGCGAGCGGTCGCTTGTGTGAGCGAACGGAGCGATCGGAGTCGGGATGGAAGGAGAGACAGCGCACCGGAAGTGACTTACTGAGAGACGCTTTAACGTAACAACGGTTTAATTGATAACTATAGGCCATACAAGATATAAAAGATATCGATTTTAACTAGGCTAGTTTTTAGGAATCTTTGCTACAATAGATATAGTCTAGACATTAAATTAGATTTAAGATTTCTGTTACAGTTCCGCAGTTCTCGAGACAGAGAGTTTACATAAGTTGCGCGTGGCGATAATTACCTTGTATAAAATCTTGATTTTCTGCAAGTCAGTCGGACACAAAAGAAGACAGTTCTGGACGACAGTCCTTATTTCCACAGTTCTTAGTTAACTAGTTATCAGGCGAGGAGGTATCGAAATATTTTAGCACAGGGAAAACTTGAGTGGTCCGATCGAGGAACTGGTGACGACTGCTTCACTCTGTTTTTCATGTTGGATTGTTGAAACGGAGATATTAGGTCGAAAGGTGCTGAGAAAGCGTCGTTATTAAGCCTGAGAACTTAGCAGATGTTTAGCTCCCAGGTGCAAAAGTTGACAGTTATTAAACAAAAGTATAGCTACAATGTGAAATAATAAAGTGATATAAACACACGGAAAGTCTGAATTGGGATCCTCACAGTGGCACCTACAAAGTGTGTTTTTTTCCGAGTTATTCTCAGATCGTTTTTTACTAAACAGTTAAAACATACAAAGTGTTAAAACTTCATTTATTCACTTACCAAACTCACGAAACTGTTTGTGAAAAGAGTAATAATAATAATATTGTATATATGAGTGAATTGTTTCGCACGCTGCTTTAGTAATATATTTTGACGCATTCTGCGACGTTTATCCCAGGAATAATCGATATTGATGCCTGCTAATTAATTAAAAAAGTTGTGTCGTGAATTTTATTTTCCAGCGTCCGGAACCTTGAAACGTCCAAAAATGCAAAGAAATTCGCGGGTGATTCTTGTATATAAGGATGTTGGTATGTGTGTGTTTGGGGTAAATGTTTTTTTTTTTATTATTATTTTCTTTTATGAATAATAACGCCTGGACTTTTTTCGGAAATTTCTGAAATTTTGCAGGGAAGTTTTTGTATCAAGGGAATCGATGCTATTAAATTTCGGTGGTTAAAAATCGATGGTGTGAGGAGATAAAGAGGGTCGTATGTAATATCCGTAGTAGAACTTGACGATTTTACTAGTTATTAGTATATGCAATTTTTATTACACCAATTTACTGCGTTTATATTTTATTGTATGAAAACACAGCAGGTTGTACGATTTAGCTGTGGTGAAATATTCGCAATGAACTTCCACATAGGCTGGATGACAGTGGCGTGCCGTGACATTTCATAATAGTAAAGCTGTGTTTCTATTAGAAGCCGACTTCCAGGGGCAACCAGTTAATTGCGCGTGATGATCTAGGGTCCATTCGTATCGTTTGTTCGATAAGCCAGTAAAAACCGTAGACTTCTAAATGCATTTTTCATCTCACAATTACATTCCGAATCGCTAGCCAAGATGTAAGGGCTACAATTAAAAATAAAATTATAAAAACTTACTCGGTGAAATAAAATGTGTGTTAGATACATACCTGGTACAAAATATTCTTCAATTGTATTAATATACTTTTAAAGAAACTTATAATTAAATACAGCTTTGTAAAGAAACGTACCTAATAACATAAAATCTGCTTTTTTAAATCTTAAAACAACCCACTTAGTCAAATAGCAGTGGCGTATCGTAGGGGGAGAGGTAGGGACGGTCCGCTACCGGGCAGCACTTTTTAGGAAGCGGCAAAATTTCACAATAAATAATAATAATATCTTGTAAAATTTTGAAACATCCTAATCTACACTTGCATTGCGCATACGGTATCGTCCGGCTATCGTCCGGACAGTCCGGGAATAGGGTCGCCGAGTGAACTAGTAACTTTTTCATCCGAGGAGTTCCTGCGAAACCTGTTGACCTTTTTTTTATTTATTTTATTGCTTGTATGATTTGTATTCATACACATCTCCAATATCCAATAGAGCTCTAACAGTGGCATGCCGTGACATTTGATGCACCTGGACAGTCTGGGAATCGACTCACTGTCTGGGTGAACTATTAATTTTGTACGGGAATATCATGCGCAACCTGTCGACCTGTTTTTTTTTTTTCTTGTATGATTTGTATTCATACACATCTCCAATATCCAATAGAGCTATGTCATCTAGGATACTTACGTTACTCCTACCCAAGTCTCCCTAGTCCCTAAGTGTAAATAATTTAGAACCGGCATGCAGTGCACATTATTCTTTGCATTGCAAAATGACATATGCATGCGTCAGGAACTTCTATTCGAACAAACCTCACCTGCCTTCCAGGTCAGAGATTTTAATAAGGTGGCAACACTAGCACGGAATTTTTCATTACTTATAATGCGGCGGCGAAACTGAATTTTAGTCTTTTAAATTCAGATACTTAAATAAGGGGAGGCAAAATTTTCCTCCGCCCCGGGAGGCTGACACCCACGCTACGCCACTGAGTGTAAGCACTACAGAAGGGTTCTCTGTTAATTTTGGTTTGCATCAGGATCGGGCCTTAGTTTTTATTTGTTAGATCTCACAATAGACGTGTTAATGTGTGACATAAAGTGTGAAGTTCCGTGGAGTATGCTGTTTGCGAAAGATATTGTGCTGTGTGAACTTTCCCAATTCAAGGCTGATAAGAAACTGGAAGATAATAGAAAAGTTTTGGAAGACAGGGGCATGAGGATTAGCAGAACTAAAGCAGCATATAGGATTCTGAATGCTAGAGATTAGTTTCAAATTCAAAATGTGTCACTCCCTTTTGTTTTGTTTAAATATCTTGGGACATTTGTCGAGATGAAAAGTGGATTGAATTCGGAGGTGCGGCATAGAATTCAATNGTTTCATTATCGTTCGGCTAATGAAATAATGTCGATTATTCTAGGAAAAGTAATAAAACAACACTAACTAAATTTAATATCTTTAAATTTGATATTAAAAATTCAATTGTTCTTTTAAACGTATTTTTTGCTCATAAACTTAAACATTCAGCAACGCGTTGCTTAATTTATCCAGCAACATTTAAACATGCGGTTAGCCTGTACTGCAGCTTTATGACATCGGAGACCAATAGCACACTGATATTAAGTGCAATAGCTTATCCACGGAAGGAGAGAAGTTTGGCATTTTGGAATTTTCCCTTTGCAGAGCGAATTTAAATGCATAGTATACGATACGTCGTCTTACATTGGAACAGGTGGAAAATCAAAAGCGCTTCGACCTCAAATTCCTATTACGTATGTATGTAATCGAAACAAAGAGTAGCCTAATTAAATATGTTTTGTTTGTAAGGATTTAAATAACTCTTAATCTTGGTGATTAAAAGTAGAAGAGATGAGAGAATAGAGAAGCTCGTATGTATCTCCGATAGTATCAAAATTAACGACGATATTACTCGATATTAGCATTTACAATTCTTTATAAAACCCATCCCTACCCTTAAAATTTAGCTTTTTGCCATTTTATAATAGTTAAAAATATAAAAAATTTAAAAAATAAAATATGATAACAGATGACGCCACCAAATGTTGCCTGGAAAGTTAAGCAACTTTGTCTGAGTTCTGCCTGAGTGGTCTTTGTCGTTGTTGTTTAGTAATAAGTTAGTGTAACTAATTTTAAGTTAGTTGTAAGTTAGATACCAAACGTGAAAGTAGTAACCTTACGTACAGTACGCCGCTCAGAAAGGTCCTTCTTTTCTTTATTTCTATTTTCTCATTTTTTTTCATTCTCTTTTCCCCACCTCCTTCTTCCTTCTTCACGTTAGTGTACGGCCTTTGCCTTTTATTATTTGCCACTGAAATATTAGCAACGCACTTTGATAGGTTTTTTTACATTTATAAAGAGAAAATGGAGTAAAATGAAAAATTGAATTGTTTGCAAATTCAATGAATATTAAAATTAGTCCACGTTGCTTCTTTTACTACTTTTCCTAGAAGAATCGATAATATTTCATTATCTCAAAGATGATAAAAATTGCAAACTTTTACGATTAAATGCCGGAAAGTAGACAAAAGATTTTTTCTACCGTATAAAATTTGTGGAAAATTTTATACGGTAGAAAAAATCTTGTAAAATTTGTGGAAAATTTACTTATTTATTTACAGAACATACAAATTTGTTTTCCCCATAGAAACATAACTAACAAAATCCGTAATTCCAGAAATATCTGTCAGTCACGGTTCACTTTCCAAATATTTCATCGAACACAGCTGTAACTCTGAAATTTACAAAATTCAAAAACATAAAAAACAAAAATAATGATAATAGCACTCAAAATATGATTTATGGTGAATAAATGTTTATCCCATTATTTCAAATTTATACATTTTTTTCTCATTAAAATGCATAATATCGATTATTCACGGAATAAACGACAAGACATTCGAGGAAATATTTACTTAAAGTAAACTTTTGTTTAATATTTCAAACAAACCTATCGATTTCTCTAAATTGTTCGTGCAGCGTGCGAAAAAAACTTTTCATTAACGTGTTCCTTTTTTTCTTGTCAGAAGTTTCTTTCGTAAGGTGAGTTGACAATCGAATTTCTAATTTTCTTCCTAAACAACTTTCCGTGTATGAGATAGAGCAGACTTCGCCCATTCGCTACTTTTTGTAATGAATATTCTTTCGTGTATTATTGTAAAAATTCAAAATTGTCAGAAATGTTCCCAGAATTTTCACGTTAGCAACAGCAGAACCGACTCACTTTTCCTTGTTGATACGAGTGTCATCAACGCAATCGTTTACAATAAACGAATATTGGGAAGTCAAGATCTCATTTATATAAATTTCGATTAATCATAATAAGTATGATCAGATTTGAACGAAAATCTCTTTTCGAAATTCAAACCTAACTTTTCAAATCAGATGATAAAGTTTTACACTATGATAATATAATTTAAATTTGTGCTTAATTGAGAAATTTCTATCGATGTGCATGAAATTCTTAGGTTTGAATTTCGAAAAAAGATCTTCTCTGCGCATCGCGCTCACGTTGTTGGGAGCCAAAATATATCCAATTTACTACGTTTTTGAAACAATCCTTCGATCCTCGAAAGGGAAATTATCAGCAGTCGATTGGCTTATATTTCTTTATTTTATGTTCACAATGTTCATTCAAATATTCTCTTTCTATTATTTTCACTCCACCATGTTTATTACATTATCTCACGTTCTTCTGTTTTGTATTCTTCATGATTATCGAAAATAATTTCTTACTCCTTTTCTTCTTTTTTGCATGGAAAGAAGTTGAAAGTGTATTTAAATTAATTAGGAAAAGCCTGCTTATTGAAGACAGTCTTTCGCAAACGATTGCCGAGGCTCAAGTCAAATATAAAAAGCTTACACGTATTGTAAATGATCTTAATGTCATTTATTCGCCAATATTACTTTTCTGGACTGTTTTTGTCAGTGGTAATGTCGTATTTGAGATTGGGTATACCCTGAACACCGTCAAATCTAACCTGACAATATTCAACATTTTAATGGTTGTTTTCAATGTTAGTGTTCAATTTCTATTATTTTCCGACGTATGTTGTTCTTCTTGTAACGTCACCGAAGCTGCTAACGACGTCATTAACGACATCTACGAAATGTCTTTGAAGAGCGATGATAAATGGATCGAAGAAAAGACGTTTCGGTTTTCGGTCATCTCTCTACAAAATTTGCCGAAATTTTCTGGCTACAATATGTTTAACGTGAACACCAATCTGTTGTTGACAATTGTGAATGTTATTGTCACTTACAGTGTACTTTTAATTCAATTCTCTGTAAACGTTGCTTCGTAAGTAAATTACATCTGTGTCCCTATCACCACTTTGTCAAGACTTTAAGGTCTGGTAGACATTTTGGATAAGTGTTGAGAGGGCAGATGTCTTCTGATCTCTGTCCTCTTTATACTTATGCCAAGTGACAATTAAACATTTTTCCGTGCATTAACAAGGAAAAATGTTTATTTGCTTTCTAAAGGATTTATTATTTATTAGCAGTTTTACCAAATTATCTATTTTATTATATTATAAGACATTTCTTAGTTATAATATAAGGCATGTGTTGAAAATTGAAACTGGAACGTTTATTTGGTAAAAATGAATTACAAAATTCAAAGAAACCCAGCATTCACGCATGCATCCGATGACCTCTCTGTTGACAGCTGAATTATGTCTGATCGCTGTTATACTATATCCACAAATTATTAGCACGATTTTCTGCACTTATAAGCCTGAATTTAGTTTCGAGATTTTTATGTAAACGTTGAAAAGAAACTTCTCCCCAATGTCAACCAGATAAAACGATGTATCCCAATGAATTCTGCTTAATTTAACTACATTAAAAATTCTTACAAACAACATTAAAACAACATTCCTAGAAAAAAATGGTATAAATTATTAGTAAACTACGTTTCTAGAAAGAAGATATACTTGCATTTTATCTTGAATTTCCTGACTTTTAAAGTTTTAATTTACGTTTAAGACTTGCTGTTTGCAGTCGTTTAACAATCGAGAGATAAATTCGTTTTGTACTGTGCTTGAAGCCTGTATAAAGGTACACCATTGAATGTATTGTATAATGTAACTGGAGCAAAAAAGCACATTGATATTTTTATTATAAGTCGGAAAACATAAATGTATTGTTTGTTAATACAATTTATTCGAATTAAAAATGTTAAGTAATACATAAATTCGCACTTCATAAATTTTTTGCAATGTTATGACGTTTCATTTTAAAAATAACTTTTGTATTATTAATCAAAATAAATAAATAAATTGGTATGTGGCACCATCTGTTATGAAAATTTGTTATATAAATTTTATATGTTTTTAATTGTTATAAAATAGAAAATTATTTAATTTTTGATGGTAAAGATGAGTTTCTTAAAAAAAAAAAAAGCCTCTAAATGCTAACAACTAATAAAATTTTCATTAAGTCCGAACTCCGCGAGATATCACACGTATTCTAAAACATTTAATTGCAATAATTTTTAGTTCTACACTTCTCACTAATTCATATATTATTACGATTTACGTGTACGACCAAATTTACGTAGACTACCACAAATAAACACTGTTGAAGTTATTGATGAGTTTGTACGTAATGATTTTCACTATGTTGTCACGTTACTGAAGTATTGTATATATTTCAGGTCATTTTTATTTTGACATGTCGAGAAGAGTGTAAACATCTACAAATAATTTGCATCCCCCACAGATAAATTCGTGTATCGTGAAATTTGTGTGAAATTTATCTCTAAAGCCAACAAAATAGGATTCCGTAAAAATAATAAATCGAAAAAAAATATTTGAAATCATTCAACAACTGCAGAGGAATTTAGTATGAACCAAAGAAAATTTATTAAAACCAAATTATGCACACCAATATTAAAGTATATATATATATAATTTATTATATTGAAAACTGCATTTGTAATTCTACTTATATTATGAGGATTTAATAATAATGCCATAAACATATTAAATGAATCCGTAACATAATTATTTGGCATCTTTTATATTACACGCAGATGCCTTATCAGTATGTTGTTTAAACATCGTTTATAAAATAATCACATAATGTAATGTAAATAAATCAACTCTTTGTATTATAATTATATTCATTCCAATCCATATAACGTAACACAATAGTATTAATATTCTTCATAAATNCTATTTTATTATATTATAAGACATTTCTTAGTTATAATATAAGGCATGTGTTGAAAATTGAAACTGGAACGTTTATTTGGTAAAAATGAATTACAAAATTCAAAGAAACCCAGCATTCACGCATGCATCCGATGACCTCTCTGTTGACAGCTGAATTATGTCTGATCGCTGTTATACTATATCCACAAATTATTAGCACGATTTTCTGCACTTATAAGCCTGAATTTAGTTTCGAGATTTTTATGTAAACGTTGAAAAGAAACTTCTCCCCAATGTCAACCAGATAAAACGATGTATCCCAATGAATTCTGCTTAATTTAACTACATTAAAAATTCTTACAAACAACATTAAAACAACATTCCTAGAAAAAAATGGTATAAATTATTAGTAAACTACGTTTCTAGAAAGAAGATATACTTGCATTTTATCTTGAATTTCCTGACTTTTAAAGTTTTAATTTACGTTTAAGACTTGCTGTTTGCAGTCGTTTAACAATCGAGAGATAAATTCGTTTTGTACTGTGCTTGAAGCCTGTATAAAGGTACACCATTGAATGTATTGTATAATGTAACTGGAGCAAAAAAGCACATTGATATTTTTATTATAAGTCGGAAAACATAAATGTATTGTTTGTTAATACAATTTATTCGAATTAAAAATGTTAAGTAATACATAAATTCGCACTTCATAAATTTTTTGCAATGTTATGACGTTTCATTTTAAAAATAACTTTTGTATTATTAATCAAAATAAATAAATAAATTGGTATGTGGCACCATCTGTTATGAAAATTTGTTATATAAATTTTATATGTTTTTAATTGTTATAAAATAGAAAATTATTTAATTTTTGATGGTAAAGATGAGTTTCTTAAAAAAAAAAAAAGCCTCTAAATGCTAACAACTAATAAAATTTTCATTAAGTCCGAACTCCGCGAGATATCACACGTATTCTAAAACATTTAATTGCAATAATTTTTAGTTCTACACTTCTCACTAATTCATATATTATTACGATTTACGTGTACGACCAAATTTACGTAGACTACCACAAATAAACACTGTTGAAGTTATTGATGAGTTTGTACGTAATGATTTTCACTATGTTGTCACGTTACTGAAGTATTGTATATATTTCAGGTCATTTTTATTTTGACATGTCGAGAAGAGTGTAAACATCTACAAATAATTTGCATCCCCCACAGATAAATTCGTGTATCGTGAAATTTGTGTGAAATTTATCTCTAAAGCCAACAAAATAGGATTCCGTAAAAATAATAAATCGAAAAAAAATATTTGAAATCATTCAACAACTGCAGAGGAATTTAGTATGAACCAAAGAAAATTTATTAAAACCAAATTATGCACACCAATATTAAAGTATATATATATATAATTTATTATATTGAAAACTGCATTTGTAATTCTACTTATATTATGAGGATTTAATAATAATGCCATAAACATATTAAATGAATCCGTAACATAATTATTTGGCATCTTTTATATTACACGCAGATGCCTTATCAGTATGTTGTTTAAACATCGTTTATAAAATAATCACATAATGTAATGTAAATAAATCAACTCTTTGTATTATAATTATATTCATTCCAATCCATATAACGTAACACAATAGTATTAATATTCTTCATAAATGCCAAGTCTACACTATGGAGACCGGGTGTGAAAGACGGGGGTTTGTCATATCTGAACGGACCATCCGAAAAATTCTCACAGATTTTTCAACCCGCCTAGGTTTTGATCTTGGGTTCTCCATAAGTGGTAGATTGGCACCTTGACTGCTCGGCCATCCGACCTGCATCTGTATAAAGCCGATTCATATTACAAAGAACATTGGTTCTTGTAAAATTATACTGGAATGATGGATCCTCGACATTGCGATTCTGTCAACTGATAATAATCTGTTATTTTCAATAAGAGTATCTCGTCACAAACTTATCTTGTTGCGATGGTTCCTAAACTGTTTCCCGCGGCGATGTTCGCCATTGAATTCGAATTATTCTTAATAAACTTTCTAGTCTAAGCCCTTCAAAAATTATATATAAATAAATATATATATATTTTAACTTATATACTGTATATGGTATATTAGGAAAGCTCCTCCGAATGGTAGCAGATTAAGGGATTCGCGAGTCACAAAAGTTTGGGAACCATCGCCTTATTGAAACAAGACTAAAAAAACACTTTTTTCCTATAAAAATGACTTTAGATGTTTATTTCTAAGGTTTTATGAAGTCGAATTGATGGCGATGTTTTTCTTGTTCCAAAAACCACGAATGGAATCAGCCACGCTCAGGATTACCGGTAACAGAATCATAGCGTTAAAAAGGGCCAAAATCATAACCAAGGAGATTACCTTGGAAAATATGACGAACGTATAAGAAGGTCCAAATACGAAAACTACTACACACAGTATTGTCGACAGACATCCCTGTACTATGGGGTATCCTACCGCGTAAAGCGAAACTCTAATCTTTTTTTCGGGAGATTCGTCTAGACAACAATTGTAAGCGTATGCCACGTGAGACGAAAAGTCGATGCAAATTCCCGCACTCATCGTTAAAAGCATGACCGATATCATGTCCAATTTAACTTCCCAACAAATCATGAATCCTACGGATTCCACCATGATGCACACCAAATTCAACATGACACAAAGAGCGTAAGAAATATTCTGTATCAACGCTAGGAATATCAGACACACCACGCCCATAGCAATTCCCACGTTTTGCAGAAAGAGGGAGGGCATATTCAAGTGTTGTTCGTAAATGACGAAGAAAGCATTGTACGCAAATACTCGATACTTGCTACGATCCGCGGTCGCACGCAAATTTTCCAACATAATTCTTTCGTCGTTTCCACTTCTGACTCCTTTTGACGTCACAAAACATCTGGAAGCAACGATTTGGTTTCGCTCGCTGTTCCATGCAATGTCTTTCCGGAAATAAGAGAATGGTTTAAATCTCAAAAATACTAGTTTCAGTCCTTCTACGAATCCTCGAGAATCGCTGGTGTTAAAATCTTTTATCAAGTAGTTTATTTTCTTATCGCGAATGAAGGAAAGATATTTCCTTATCCAACACATTGTGAGGTTGCTTCCACTAATGTAAGGAGAGCTCTCGAACGTTCGTAAAATGTTCTCTACTTCTTCTTGTACGTTAGAATTAGAATAATCAAGAGACTGATTAAAAACGACTTGTATCGAGTGAGGATAGTCTGTGAAATATCGGTAATGCACTTGAAAGAACTTCGTGATGTAAGAGGAAAACGGTAACGTGTCCACCATTTCTATTCCTTCTTTCATGTGTTTCATATTGTAAATGTTTCCGGCAACACCACACGCAAATGTTATTACTACCAAAATTTTTATTACTTTCTTACCGAGAAGTGTTCCCAACTTTTCGGAGAGGAATTTCACGGCACCATCACTATTATTCGATCGCGCCCTGTCTGTTCCGGTTTCAGATCGTTCATTTTCTGAAAAGAAAACAATGTAATACGAATAATTATTGAGATGACTCGAATAATTTATCATAGAAAACATTTCTTATAAATAAGTTGCGAGTTTCCTCCTATATATTAGGCCTACTATTTACAGTCAAGTTTTATTTTCGCTTTGATACTCCATGGGCATTTTAGAAGTTAGTACGATTTTGGCCTCGCTGTTTCATTACCACATCATCCAAAATGGTCGTTAGACGAGGTCACCGCATCTCGG
The DNA here is from genome assembly GCF_000671375.1 of Centruroides sculpturatus. Classification (NCBI taxonomy): domain Eukaryota; kingdom Metazoa; phylum Arthropoda; class Arachnida; order Scorpiones; family Buthidae; genus Centruroides; species Centruroides sculpturatus. The sequence goes on from NW_019385372.1 coordinate 202,959, forward strand.
TCTTATTTCTTATTTAGGTATCACTTTAACTTTTGATTTGGTATTTTAGCTTTTATTGGGCTTGTTTGTTTTCACAGGGAATGTATTCTCACGCTGTACTGCATTACCAGTAAAACTGATAAATAAATATTTCGAAAAGTAAGCAACGTGTCACTGACATTGAAACCTTGATGGCCGATTGCAGAGACAGCGTTTACGTTAAACGACAGTTAACGGCCGAACGGCCTATAGACATCGGTTGGATGAACCGCGGTTTAAAATACGTTGCAAAGACGATGATCGTCTATTTCCGAACGCCATCTAAACGAATCTCGGCGAAACGTTGGCTGTTACTTTCTTTGCCATTACTCCCCTGTTTCAGGAGTCGCTCAGCCAATCAGATTATTCGTGTGACATCAGAAACATGGCGACTGTGTCGAAAACGTGTAGGAATTTTTCGGAAGAAGAAAAGAACGTCCTGGCGGAAATTATTAAAAATTATCCCGTAGTTGAAGAGAAGGGGTATGATAACCGTACTCTAGCGTCAGAAAAACCGCATGGGAGAAGATTCTAAACGAATTCTCCTCGTCATTTCCCTGTAGAGCAGCTCGTACAATAGTACAATTGAAAGGCAAGTATGAATGTAAAATATTCATTTCATATTATAAGATGTTAGTCAATATTTTTAACATTAATAATATCAAAGTAGAATAATAATTCAAAATTTTAATAAAACGAATATATAGAAAGTTTCGATTATTACCCTTTTATAATTACCCGGCAGAAAATTCTGCCTGCTGAGTCTCAAGACGACTTAATCACCTATATTAAATTTATTACAATAAAAATTATTTTGTGCAATCTATATTTAAGTGTATTCTATTCTGAATCAAGATTTCATATCCTACTAATCTCTACTTATATTTATTAGATTAATAGATTATGTAAATATACAATATTGACCAAATATTAAAACAGCATATTTAATTTAAGAAAAGTTTACTAGAAAAGTATATCTTATGATCTATGTTATAGGTTGCTGGAAGCGATTAAAAATAGATGCCAAAAAAGAGGCAGATAATAATCGACGTGCTGCACATATAACAGGTGGAGGACCAGCACCGTTATCATTGAATCCCTCCACACAAGTGGTTTTATCTATTTTGGGTGACAGTATTGAACCGTTACCCAATCTGGATGATCCACCATCACCACTTATCATCACATATGAAAATAATACTGAATCATTTACAGCTACAAATGAATACTCTAGTTCAGAATTATTTTCACCTATAGTGGTAAGTGATGCGGCTGTCAGGGAAAATATGGAAGTTGCAGAAGTGGCAGATGATCCACCTCCACCCAAAAGACAACGGTAAATAATGTTCAGATAAAATAATACTAAATATTAATAATTACTTTCTAAACCATAATTATTCGTATTTATAGCATTAACTCATTAGAAAAAGCCCAAATTCAGCTAATAGAGGAGGGCATAAAAACTGAGAAAATGAAACAAGATACAGAAAGGAAAAAGCAAGAATCGGAACAACTTAACATAGAGTTATTACAGTTAAAAAAGTTGCAACTTCTGCAAGAACTAAAATTATCGGAAAATAAATAAATGCATTTATTATAAATATTAAAACGGCCCTTTTCAGGGCCAACAACTTTAGTTAAGAGTGGTCATATCTTATTAATAAACAATTAGATGATGGAAGAATATCAAAGAAAAAATATATGAAAATAAAAGAAAGATAAAAGTGGAGCATAATTCATATGTAAAAAATATATATGTATTTTTTTATTAAATAGCTATTTACCTACTGTTTGTGATTACAGAATCATGTTTAACATATATACCTTTTTATATGTATACCAACTGAAGAGGGATTATTATCACTGGTGTGATAAGACCTTATTATCTACCTCACATTAGTAGGGTTTTTAATTAATTTAATTATATCAAGGGCAAAAAGCAATTCCTTTATATTCTTTATATATATCAAATTCTTTATCACACTCTTTTATACTGAATGTCAAAAAAGTCTAAGTTATAAACAGTTTTACATGAATACAACATATACAAGTATTTAATTAAAAATGTTATAAATAGCAACTGTTTAATGAACATTTTTGAAGTAATACATTTATAGATTAACTTGCTTGATTACATAAATTTCATTTAATACTTGTTAAGTAAATTAAAACTCACTTTTTGCACTATTTGTGAAAAACACTGTAGTATGCTCTAATTGATAAACAAAAGGTAGTCTGTTACAAAAGTATAGGTACACCACTTAAAAGTCTCTTAAAAATTAATTTATCATAATAATAATTAAAATTATCATGACTAGGGTGAGATGTCATCATTTTTAACTGTCATGGTGGCTTTTTTGAATGTTTTATTGAATGTTATATAAACATTTTCACACAATGCCTCATGGAACTGTACTTCAGGAGCAAGAAATACATAAAATTAAACACAGAAATCATAATTTAAATCTTTTTGAGAAAATATGGATGAATAAAACAACTGTATGAATGTTTATTTAATTTGTTACATAGGTTATGTTAAGTAATATTTTTATTTAAAATGAATAAAAAAAGAATTATTTTGTCTATGATAGACTCTTTATCAAAATTGTATGGTCCTGAAAAGGACCTTTTGTGAAAGTCCTAAAGTACTGTTTCATTTAACTGAAATGTTGCAGTACAATAGATCTTCGAAGAGCAGATCCTGATCCAGATTGCTCATTCATTCTTGAAGTTTCTTCCTCTATTTCTTCATTTGAATGCTCAGTAAGAAACTCCTCCTCTTTAAATTCAATGGCCCAATTGTGTAGAATTGCAGTGGCTATTATTATGTTTAGTGTGTTGTCTAATTTGGTTCTTAGACAACTTCCAATGCATGGAAATCGTCTTTTCCAGACCCCAAATAATCTCTCGACGATATTTCTTGCTTGTGAATGAGCTTTGTTATACCGTCTTTCAGCATGATTTTGTGGATGCAGAAATGGGGTCATTAAATATGGCAAACAAGGATAGCCACTGTCACCAACCAGATATCCATTACAATATCCTTGATTTAGTTTTTCTTTAATGCTACTATTAGAAAAAATTCTGCTATCATGTGTTGAACCGGGCCACCGAGCAACAATGTTTCTAATTTTCATGTTTCCATCACAGATTACCTGAAGTATACATTTAAACATGCATCAATTATATATTTTCATTAAAGTTATCAGTTTGAGGTATCAAAGATATTATTTGATATTTGTAATTTTATGTGTCAAAGAAATACTCAAGAATATAACTGTTTCATAACAAGGCATAAAAATTTAAAATGTTAGAAAAATATATAGGCCATTGTATATTTAATAGTTATTTAAGCTACAATAAATTACAGTTTATTGTTCTCCACAAAAATGTTTGTTGAGAACAATAAAATAAAATTGTAATTGAGGTACACTCACTCAGAATAAGTAAATCACATATTTAAGTAAAGATGATATTGTATGTAAATAATTCTCACCTGGCAGTTAATAGAATAATAGGATTTTCTATTATAAAAAAGTTGAGCTTTACTGCTGTCAGGACACTGGATAGGAATATGAGTGCAATCAATTGCCCCAATTATTCCTGGAAAGTTATCCTTAGACAATAAAGAAAAATCGTGCATAATACTCGGAAGTTCGGATAGCATCGGAAATAAAATTTCGGCATTTTGTAGATGCACTAATGCCTTTGAGACGTTTTGGATGGTTCTGATAATGACATAACGATAATTAATAAATAATGCAATATATAACTTAATAGAAACGTTAAACAAGACCTCATTCTTATAAGCGTCTCTATCACTACACAAAAAACTTTTTAAATTTATTTAATAATAGTTTGATAGATACCTGCATACTGTAGAGACGTGAACTCCGATAAGATCACCGGCTACCCTCTGGTAGCTTCCGGTGGCATAAAATCGTAATGCCGTCAATAACTGTTGTTCGGCAGTTAATGGCAATCCTCTTCCATCCAGATGCCTAATTTCGTCGCCAACACGATTTAATATATAAGCGAATCCTGATTTAGTAAATCTATACCGAGTTCAAAATTCGTCCTCGGAATAAATTTCTATAGGATTATTCCGATCTCTCATTACTCTCTCTCTTCGTAACTGTCGAGATGAATGATCTTCATTCGTCCCGTTTGTAAGATTGATTAAATTAAAAATATCCATTTTAGCACGACCAACAAAGGTAAATGGCGACTTCTACTCGAGTAAAATGTTGTCTAAACCTGCTATCGAGGGAGTCTAGAAAATAGGTCAAATAACTTGTTTCTAATCGCTGTCTACACTGTGGCAGGGGACAAACGCCGTCTCTGCAATGAAAATTTTTCTGAACAGCGGTTTACCCGATCTGTAAACCGCGGTCGCCCTCTAAACGCTGTCTCTGCAATCGGCCGTGAGTGTTTGTGGTAGATTTAAGATGGCAGTTTGATGGAATCTACCCGATTGATATTTTTTGAACACAATCACAAACTAGTCTGAATGCAAAGAAGATATTTACTTACCGACGTCTTTTCGTTTGACAGGATAACAGAGAAGGCCATTAAGACGATGTTTTTCTCTGTAACCGTCGAGTGCCAAAAGAGCTCCGAAGAAGAAGATTTGGTAGATGAAGTCCATCAAGATAGACAGACAGCTGTAAATGCAGGCGATACGAACAACTCTGTAAGACGATGCGATTCCTATACAGAAGCAAGACAAGTTGGTCAAGGAAGTGATGGTGATGGACACTCCCGCTTCCGAAAAAGTTTGGCTCGTTCGCTCTTTCACGCTGTTTTCTTCGTTTGTTCGTCTCCAAGCGGCCAACAGGACGAAGGAATCGTCTAAGCCGATGCCTATAAAAATCAGTAAGTGTGAATTTCTAAAATAATTTTAACGACAGAAACAATGTCAATATACATAAAGTTCAAATGTTGTATAGGTTTCTCAGGAAACTTGTTTTTCACAAGACAAACGGTGTTTACGCAATTGACATTTATAACCAATAAAATGTTTTAATTGTTGCGTTTCGTATTATTTACTTAAACTTTTAAAATAAAAACGGAATTGATAGTGTCTTGATTTTTTTCAAAGTTCGAAAAAGAATGGAATTGATGACATTCAGCAAACACTCGTACCAGGGAAGTAATATTCAATTCATCAATAGGCTGAAAATGTTCGTTTAGTTTTAATAAATTATCTCAGCAGTTTAAGGTGTATTTGAAGTGGGTATTGAAGACACCGAGAATACTTCAGGTTTTCATAGGCTTTTATGAAAAATTAAAATTAAACTTTAATAATAAATAACGATATTTATTTAGTACGTATAAGACAAGAGGCAAAAAACAGTGAAATAAAATGGCATTGCTAAAACTCCGGTTGTTTACGAGTATTCTATAAAAGTATAAAATTATAGAATATTTATATTATTATTGGCGATTTGTGAAATTCCATACAAGAGATGTGTAATTTTATAGCAATATTCAGTGTTAAACGTTTTATAATACTGTAATTACAACGAAAAGGGGGAGAATATCTCGAATTGCATCGGATGAGATGTAAAAGAGATACATTGCAAGTTTACACGTCTGAATATTACTGTACATGGCAAAATATTAACGTTTTTGTTCCTGTGGCAATACAGGGTCTTTTAGTATGCCCGTTACGGGTTTGGCCCCGGCTCACAATGAGTCCGGATATATTGGGCCATGAGGGACTGGCCCGGTACATCAGGACCAAAAATCTCCGGGGGGGTCTTTTCTAGTCGTCCGGTTTCGATCGCGGGTCCTCCATAGCGATAGGCTGCCACTTTCCGGACGTTGTTATTCGCGTGCTGCCAGATATTTTTACGTTTGTAGCATTGATTTAAGGGTGTATTGAAAATGTTCTATCGATGTATAAAACGTTACTCACCAGTCACGAGGAAAGCCACAACGATGTTGGTATCGAAGTATTCTATTCCGCAGTGTAGTAGCAAACCAAAAGCCGCTGCGGTGGCCAAGGTCGGACTGCAGAGTCCGGCTATCCCCACCCACGGTTTACTGCCGATGGAGTCGAATGTCGCACAACCTACCATCGAAAAGAGAATCATTACGGCGACGGCAATAAACAAGAGTTTCAGGCTCAATTCTGTGTTATTGGAAGATTCGATGTCTATCCCGCGATAGGTGAAGAGGTCAACGTCGACGTGGTCAAAATCCACTCGGGTCAAGACACGGCGGAATGCTTCGTCCCATTTCAAAGCCATCCGAATTTTTTCATCCGTTCCGTAATCCATGAAGTAGAAGAGGCGAACGGCTCTAAAATCGAGCACGAACCCGCTTCCGTTGATCGACACCCCTCCTAAACCGAGGATGGGCGATCTGGCTCCGAAATTGTTTTCTTCTATCGGATACCTTTAATAAGAAAATCGTAATCGTTAGTCGGGTTATTTCTACAGATTTACGTTATTCTTACGCCAATCGTATTGTGAGGGACGAACAGACTCACAATAAAGTGTTATTTAAAATTTTAATTATTGGTTAACTTTAATCGGTTAAATTCGAGCGTTATATCGAGTTAGGCTAAAAGCCATAAAAAATTATTTCCCACGGAGTTTGTTCCTTGTTGAGTCGGATCCAGTTAGTCAGGGATGTGTCACCAGGAACTTTTGATGGAGAATCCATATTGGACGCGCGACCGTGAACGGCAACCACCTGACCTCATGGAAAAAACCCAAGAGGAATAAGAAGAAAAAAGAAAAAAGACCCCGAGGTCAGTCGTCATCCGATGTCCCTCTACAAAAGTCGTCTTCAAAAAGTCCGCTCAACAAAGTCGTCCTCCCGAATTAAAATCGTGACCCAGGATAAAACCGTGACCCAGGATTAACACCGTGACCCAGGATTAAACCAGAGAGAAAAATTCTTGCCTGAATAAGCCTCTACATTCCTCCGTGCCTCCACACCAGTGAACGGAGAAGATTTGGAACTAGTGTAAAGAACAGTCCATCGACAAGGTATTTATCAACCCGCGATTCGTTTGTAAACTCTCTCTCTCGAACGGAATAGTATAAATAAGGGGCTATGACCGAAATTGACTCTCTTTGTATTTTCTTTAGTTTCATTAAAATTGTTATTTGTTAGAAAATATGGAGTCCGAGTGAGTCACTTCCTCGTCTCTCTCTCCTCACCTCTACTCCGAATCCAATCGCTCACCCGTTACCACTCGCGAATGTTTAGACGAAACGTCGCGATTTCCGAGTCCCCCAGAGTCTCGGTGGTGTCAGATTTAGGTCTCCTGACGTGGTGTCAATGAGACACCGACCCTACGGTCACATTATGTTATACTTAAGAATTAATTTCGATTCATGCCGCTATAAGCTGGCCGGTGGCAGGATACTCACGGCACCCGACCCACAATTTTTAATTAAAGGTATTTGCACCCACCGACGTCATTTTTGGGAACAGAGTATCGCCCATTGTCAGTCCATTCCTGGTCACGCACGTGCTTCTTGCCCGAACAGCCAGAAAACGAAAATAACGTGATTCGAAATAAGAAAATGCAGTTCCGTCACTCTACATTCTACTGCTGGTTGTTCCTGTTGATAATTTTCATCGTGCATTTAAATATACTGCATAAGATGACGAAAAATTTGTCGAAATTGCTTGACTAACAACTTCTACTCAAATTAGTTGTTAAAATGTGGTATTAAATGACTGATGATACAGTACTTGTTAGATGCACGCACTTCGTTCGTGCACACGCAGTAGTTTCGTGGGGCCAGCAATTGTTAATCCGCTGATTTTTTTAAACGAAAAGATAATTTCAATATTACAACAGATCTTCAATATAGGTACTATAATTCTACTTCTTACATATCTTACATAATATAGGTGTTTGCTATTTTATTGTATACAATTCGTTACAAAAAATCGAGCCACTGATACCTGTATCTATAATGCAGTTTAATCTTTCGCTTTTTGTATATAGCAGAGGGTAGAAAAGTACTACTATATCGATCGACTAGGAAATGACACGCCGAAATGTTTACATTTTTGGACTCGGGGTGCTCTAACTCCTTAATAACCACCTGTTATTAATTATGATGTAATTAAGCATAAAAAAATACATAAAGAATACTTAAAACAGAAAAAAACGAAAGAAATGCGTTAATTTTGAAGAAAAAGCTCCAAATTTTATTATCCTTTGTCTCGCCTTTCTGTGAAACTTAAAACCGATGAGTCAATGTTTACACAGCTGGATGACCTTGAGAACAGCTGGATTCCTATTTCCCGGGGCATTCTCATATACGTCTCGGGAGGACAAGGGTTTAAAGTAGGGTGAATATGACTGACACGTATATTTTTAAATATTTTTAGAAAATTAAGATTTTAATTGCGATTTTCGACCCCCTAATTAATTAAATTTATATATAATAAAATCGATTAATTAAAAAAATTAAAAAACTATCGGAGGTCGTTTTTGACATCAGAAACTAGCTTTAACTAACTTTATCGAAAGAAAATCCGTGCGCTATAACATAGGTACCATGAAATAAATTTGATAAAAAACTCCCATTAAAAACAATTAAGCCTTAATCGAGCCTTATCAAAGGCTCATTAAAATCACGATAAAATTTTATCGCGCGGGCAAAAATTTTTGCAAAAATTTGGAGACTTAAAAAACATTCCAAAAATTGAAAAAAAAAAACATTTTCGTCAAAAATGGCCTTAAGGACCGCGTTTTTCGTAACTCTATGTAAACTTGATGAGTTATCTCGTCAATGGGGTTTTAAAACGTCGCGTAATGCAAAGTTGGAGAGTTTTCCTCGTATGTACGGTATGTGTGTGTATGGGGAGGAATAATTTTGTTTATCCATTTTGTGGCTTTAATAACTCATGTGAGTTTTGTCGAAAATTTCTAAAATTCTGCAGCAAAATTGATGCTATTAAATTTTGGTAGTTAAAAGTCGAGGGGGTCGTTAAGCCTATCTCCAATGAGGTCGGACTTAATAAAAATTTTACTTGTTATTAGCATTTACAACATGTTACAAAACTCATCTCCCCTCTCAAATTAAACTTTTTGTTATTTTATAATAAGTTTTGAAAGGGTCGAGGTCATTCCGTCGTCTGCCAATCGCCCGATCTCTTCCCCACTGACTGAGAATAAGGAAACAGAACCACGGTATTTAATTTAACCTATTTTGAATAAAATAAATTAAATTAAATTTATTATTTTATATTGGAAATAACTTCGATTACTTAATTTCTAGTGCAAAAAAAGTAATAATACAGTTTAATAGACTCGCTCATACATACGAGGCCTTGCACAAATTTAAAACTATATTGCGTTCGATAATAAACTTATCAACTATTAATTACATATTTAGTTTACCAACAAATATTGTATTTATAAATCTGTAAAAGATTAATCTAATTTCAGAAAAAAGTTTTAATTTTATCAACAGAAGTATGAGGCTCAATTTCTTTCGTATGAAACTGTAAATAAGTATAAATTACAAAGGAGTATTTACTTAAGAGAAAAATAAACATACCTGAGAGTAAGCTTTTCAAGATTTTTCATTTTGTTTTTCACGAAGGAAATGAAATTTTCTTGGCATTGGTTACGATCGTTCTTCAGGCAGACGTGGCGGTAACTTAAGAACTTGTTTTTCCAAAAGAAACTGACGTTTCGAACGATGACGTCAATTCGAACTAATTCATCTATGGACGCCTGGTTCATCAGCGAGCCGTTGTTTTTGGCCGAAACGATAACAACGGCTATATGTTTGTAACTGCTGCTTCTGAGCAAATCGTCTTTGTTCATGTCCTTTCTAGAGAACAAGAGTTCCACGGATTCCTTCTCTCTTTTGGCTCTACCGTCTATTGAACTAAAGATGTACTCGACGTCTCTGGTTATGGACAAATTGAGAAATCCACTTCCCAAAATTAAGGAGACGAATAAGACGGCCGCAACGCACAGTTGAGGATGTCCACCGACGAAATAACCGATTCGGGAAAAGTGGAACGACAAAAAACCATCCACTAGAGATTTCTTCATTGTTTTCCTAAAGTAAACAACAGCCGCAATTAGTTGAATACTTATCCTGTTGTCATACAGTTATTTGTAACCTAGCACTAAGTTCACCCGAAATATCTTGCACAACAATAGAATATATAATTTCTTTGAGTAATTATCATATAGTGTTTATTAATTAATACAAAGTTGATGCCATTGATTTGTAATATTTCCCCCAAGAAACAATGTAACAATTTACAAACGCATAGAGAAACAAAAGCATTTTAAACTACAGCAAATAAAAAGCTATAAAATAGAAAAAAAATAAAAAGAAACTTTTAACATTATAACTCTAAACATATTATTAAAGGAACCATGCCCTATTAGGAACATCTAAACGAGGCCTACGTAACCAACTGGGTCCAGTTAGGTAACCCCGAATTAATTAATAAGACTCGGCGTCTAACATCTGCCTCAAGTGTATTAAGTTGTATTTAATTGCTTCTTTATTTTCTTTGTTTATTCGCAATTTAACAGAAATTATTGTGCTAGGTACCAGTAGTAATATCTTAAATTAATAGGAAATCTTAAGTATATGAGGCAATACGCCCGGAGTAAGTGACAGAAGTCGTGTTAAACGTCATTTTTATTATTGTCGACTAAAACCGGTATTCAATTGGTAAATAATTCGCCGAAATTTTTATGCTGCATTTAATTAATTAATTAAAAACCCAAATTTATTTTAGAATTCTAGGAAACAGAAATGTTTATGGTGGTTGTTATTAGACCAGAACGAAGTTTTCAATCTTCGACTTGAACCGATGCCAAGAAGATAATAATCTTGCCAGTCGAAGGGAAAATATAAAATTTAGTGCTTTAATAAAATTTCTTCTGCAGTCACTTATTAAATTTATATCCAAGAGAAAGAGGAAAGAATCACTCGTAGCGAATAAATTAAAAACGATTTCGTAACAAATTCTAAATATATTCGTTTCTTAAATAATAAATTTAAAATTTATTAATAGTCTAAAATAAATTATAATTAACAAGTAAAAATAATATAACACGTACATTTCGGCGTTTACTTCAAATTTTCTGCTTTTTTCGAATTAATATTAAAACAATAGACTAGATTTTAATTAAAATATAAACGATTTTATTTACTCAAATCTTTATTATTTTTTGACTGAGATTTATTTTTTACTTTATAAATTATTAAATTGCGAAAAATCGTGGCGTTATCTGTTACGATCTTTTATTATTAAAACTTTTTATATTTTTAAATATTATTTAATGGCAAAAAGCTTAATTTCGAGGGTATGGATGCCATTTTACTCGTTACTACGTCTGATCCTACTGGAGATACACACGACCTCTTCTATCTTCTCACTTCACCGACCTTTAATTATTAAAATTTAATAGCACTGATCCCACTAATAAATAAATTTTCCACAAAAAGCACGGGAGTTATAAAGCTTCAACAGTGCCGTAACTAGGCAGGTGCAACAAATGCACCCGCGCAGGGCCTACTTGGAAGGGAAGCCCAAAATATATTTCTTTTATTATTTTTTCAAACGTAATTAATTAAGAGACATATATGCAAATTTTTGAACAGAGCACAGGAATGGCTAATTACGGTACTGAGATTCAAATAGGATGAACAAAATGGTGCTTCCCCCACACACTAACATCCGCTCATACAAAAACATCCGTATATTTTTTGCGTTTCTCGTCTTTCCCGAGTCCAGAAATGATCCCGACTCAAAAATGTAAAAATCTTCGAGGGAGTCAGATGTTCATCGATCGCCATACTTTTCCTTTGTTATAAATAACAGCCGGGCAAGTAAAAACGATGTGAACGATAAAAATTTTCTTTATTGATGAGACAAACTTTTTAAATCTCTCGATTACTTATTGGTATACGAGGCGCAATCTGGTATAAGATGATACAATAAAAATCCGAGAGATTAATTATGCTGCTTTGAGAAAATAATTTGAAATTCAATAGAAGCGCCAACGTTTCTTTAATCTATCTAATCTACGAATTTTCGATTTTCTGCTTAAAATTTTAATCACGTTTCAAGAAAGGACTTAATTTCGAATTTCAAAAACTTACCTGAAAATTCGTCGGAGCCGATTTAATAATCGATACGACCAATGCGTGACAGCAAACAGAATGTTCTTGCACATTTCCTTCCCTGACTACAGCTACAAGAACCCGTTTGGCTAAATGTACAATTTAAAATTGTAAAAAATACAAAACATTCTTGAAAAGCTGTGGAACACGCGCGTCTATATTCAAGTTTTTTTTCCTTATTACAAATTCAATTTACGAATTACAGTACTGAATTTCTTTTAATTGTTATCNTTACTACGTCTGATCCTACTGGAGATACACACGACCTCTTCTATCTTCTCACTTCACCGACCTTTAATTATTAAAATTTAATAGCACCGATCCCACTAATAAATAAATTTTCCACAAAAAGCACGGGAGTTATAAAGCTTCAACAGTGCCGTAACTAGGCAGGTGCAACAAATGCACCCGCGCAGGGCCTACTTGGAAGGGAAGCCCAAAATATATTTCTTTTATTATTTTTTCAAACGTAATTAATTAAGAGACATATATGCAAATTTTTGAACAGAGCACAGGAATGGCTAATTACGGTACTGAGATTCAAATAGGATGAACAAAATGGTGCTTCCCCCACACACTAACATCCGCTCATACAAAAACATCCGTATATTTTTTGCGTTTCTCGTCTTTCCCGAGTCCAGAAATGATCCCGACTCAAAAATGTAAAAATCTTCGAGGGAGTCAGATGTTCATCGATCGCCATACTTTTCCTTTGTTATAAATAACAGCCGGGCAAGTAAAAACGATGTGAACGATAAAAATTTTCTTTATTGATGAGACAAACTTTTTAAATCTCTCGATTACTTATTGGTATACGAGGCGCAATCTGGTATAAGATGATACAATAAAAATCCGAGAGATTAATTATGCTGCTTTGAGAAAATAATTTGAAATTCAATAGAAGCGCCAACGTTTCTTTAATCTATCTAATCTACGAATTTTCGATTTTCTGCTTAANGTCGAACTTAGACGAGAGTGACGTATATCCGGTGTGTCGAACTGTCGCCTTTTTATAGCGTCAACATCGGACTCGCTGACCAATTAGTGCTTACTGAACCGTAGCACTATGCAAATGTCATGTGGTTTATCAACCTTCTTGGCCCCCGAAATATTTGGTAAAGGAAATATGGCCCACGGGCAATGGTAAGTTGGACAGCGCTGTTGTATAAGATGCTACCATACAATAAAAATCCGAGAGATTAATTATGCTGCTTTGAGAAAATAATTTGAAATTCAATAGAAGCGCCAACGTTTCTTTAATCTATCTAATCTACGAATTTTCGATTTTCTGCTTAAAATTTCAATCACGTCTCGAGAAAAGACTTAATTTGGAATTTAAAAAACTTACCTGAAAATTCGTCGGAGCCGATTTAATAATCGATACGATCAATGCGTGACAGCAAACAGAATTTTCTTGCACATTTCCTTCCCTGACTACAGCTACAAGAACCCGTTTGGCTAAATGTACAATTTAAAATTGTAAAAAATACAAAACATTCTTGAAAAGCTGTGGAACATGCGCGTTAATATTGAAGTTTTCTTTCCTGATTACAAGTTCAATTTACGAATTACAGTACGAAATTTCTTTTAATTGTCATCATTGTTTATGCCACCCATCCACGAACAAATGTACTTTTTACATCTTATACAGGTCAACTGTAGGTCCAACAATTTTCATAACTAGGAAATCGTTACGAGAAAATTTTACTTCAACGAACATCACGTGATTTATTCGCTGTCGTTGTTTAATACCATAATTTATTAGGTATTTTCTTGGAAAAAGAAACCGACAGACATTGGTGTTTTCCATCTCTGCTTGATACGTACTTGATAACCCGGAAAGCATATGCGAAGCAAGGTTAATTAAAGGAGGAGTACCTCAAGCCAGTAGCATTTAATGCTACATGTCAGAGAGAGTGCTCCACTAAATGTAAAAAAAATGTAACGTACTTGACACATTTTATGAGTTTTCTTAAGTATTGACTAAATCTATGAAACAGTGTTTTAATTACTGTATTTTTGTTTATGTTCTTAATTATTACGACAAATATTTTTACAGTCAAATTGCGTTTCAGAGGATATACGAGGTTACTGTATTCTTATACAAGCCTTAAGTACCTAACAAATCATCCCCCTACTGCGTCATAGCTGTAAATGGCAACACTTAAACATAAAATAAAAATATTAAAATAAAGAGTTTCAAAGATAAAATAGATTTACACCCGTTTTCAGAAAAGTTTTTTTAATTTATACATTTCTTCCCTGGACGTATGTTTGTTCGTATACGGCAACTCAACTTCTTGAAGGTCTGTCGTGGAGATACCTCCCGGGAGGACTTTGTGTTGGAAACTGAAAGATTTCTGAACCCATTCTTTGGCGTCAGGAAAGCTAAGAAATTCCGGAAAACTCCATGTGGTCAGTTCGTCCGATTATTTCCGATAAACACGAAGAATACAAAACAGAAGAACGTGAGATAATGTAATAAACATTCTTCGTCTTCTTAATCAAACAATTGTCTCGAAACTTTACATCGTACTATATACATCGTATTCTTTGTAAAAACGTTCAGCTGTAGTGAGATAGAATGTCACAAAATGTGCTATGCTTGTTATCCATATCAAACAGCATTTTTATACTAATAGCTTATTCAGCTTTTCCTTAGTTTCAGTTCGAACTATTTCATTGAAGATGTTGATTTTCGAGAGGATGGTCAGTTTGGTAACAAGAAAGTAATACAAAGGCCATATGTAAATGGAAATACTAAACACAAATAAGAAAATATGAACCAATCGATTGTAGATAAGTTGTGTTTAGAGGATCGAAGGAGTGTTTCTAAAATGTAGTAAATTGGATATATTTTGGCTCCGCCAACATGAGCGCGATGTGCAGGGAAACCGTCTTGTCGAGATTCAAACCTAAGAATTTCATGCATACGAACAGAGGTTTCCATTGCTTGTCGAACACTAGACTTTTGCCGTCGTTTTCCGGAAAAACATTCGGAATATTCGTAAATTTCATACTTTTGAATTTAAATTATACAAGAAATGAATTTGACTTTAAATATTTTCTTTTCAAATTCTATTCCAAAATGGTTTGACTTGTTACAACCTAATGTAACACTATAAAGAAAATTATAAGTTGACAATCATTCAAACCACATTAAATCTATAACATTAAAAGTGCTCAGCAAGTAAACATATATATTAGAACACCTTAATTTTGCTGAGAATTATATATTTTAAACACAAACGCTTTCAACCTGATTAACAGGCCATCCTCAGGTCCAAAAAAACGAAAATGGAACAGATCTGTTCCATTTTCGAAAATGGAACAGATCTGTNAGGAGTGTTTCTAAAATGTAGTAAATTGGATATATTTTGGCTTCGCTAACATGAGCGCGATGTGCAGGAAAACCCTCTTGTCGAGATTCAAACCTAAGAATTTCATGCATACGAACAGAGGTTTCCATTGCTTGTCGAACACTAGACTTTTGCTGTTGTTTTCCGGAAAAACATTCGGAATATTCGCAAATTTCGTACTTTTGAATTTAAATTATACAAGAAATGAATTTGACTTTAAATATTTTCTTTTCAAATTCGATTCCAAAATGGTTTGACTTGTTACAAACTGATGTAACACTAAGAAGAAAATTATAAATTGACAATCATTCAAACCACGTTAAATCGATGGTCACGTAAAGTCCTTGTTATCCGGACTTCTCACGATGAGTATGCGATTACGAATCTGATTACGATTCTTATTATTTATTAAATGAAAGCGCGTACTTGTTTACTTCTCCCCATCCATTCTGGCTGACTTCTTGCTGATGAAATTTGAATAAGTATAAATGACGTTAAGATATAATCTCTAATGAGTAATTGCGTCTTATAAATCGTCTTTCGAGTTAATCCATAATTATTACGAATTGATTTGATTCTTGAATAAACTAACAAATAGGTGGCATCTACAAAGTGTCTTTTTTTCCGAGTTATTCTCAGATCGTTTTTCACTAAACAGTTAAAACATACAAAGTGTTAAAACTTCATTTATTCACTTACTGTATAAATACTGTATAAATGAGTGAATTAATTAAAAAAGTTGTGTTGTAAATTTTATTTTCCAGGCTCTGTTATGTGAGACAGAAAGAAAGTATGGCGATCGGTAAATAATGACCTTCAAGGATTTTGAAACCTTGAAACGTCGAGAAATGCAAAGGAATTTGCGGGTGATTCTTGTATGTATGGATGTTGTTGTGTGTGTGTGTGTGTGTGTTTGCAGCAAAAAATTTTTTATCCTATTTTACGGTTAATAACGCCTGGACTTTTGTCGAAAATTTTTTTAATTTTGCAGGGAGGTTTATGTATTAGGGGAATCAATCTTATTAAATTCCGGTGGTTAAAAATCGATAGTGTGAAGAGATAGAGAGGGTCGTATGTAATATCCGTAGTAGAACTTGACGATTTTACTAGTTATTAGTATATGCAATTTTTATTACACCAATTTACCGCGTTTATATTTTATTGTATCAAAACACAGCAGGTGGTGTGTGGATGTTGTACAATTTAGTTGCGGAGAAATATTCGCAATGAACTTCCACATAGGCTAAATGATAGTGGCGTGCCGTGAGATTTGATGATAGGGTAGCTGCGTTTCTATAAAAAGCCGACTTCCAGGGGCAATCACTAATTTCGCGTGATGATCTAGGGTTCATTCGTATCGTTTGTTCGATAAGCCAGTAAAAACCCGTAGACTTCTAAATGTATTTTTCATATCACAATTACATTCCAAATCGCTAGCCACGATATAAAGGCTACAATTAAAAATAAAATTATAAAAACTTACTCGGTAAAATAAAATTTGTGGTTGATACATACCTGGTACAGACACCTCGGATAGAGATTGGTTCGATTAAGCTTTTGTTTAAGCAAAATTTCGGCTCTTTCATCAAAGTTTTGTTTATGTCTCGAATTCCCGAATCGCTTAATTATTTAACTACTTGTTAAGTATAAGTAAGTCGACTTATTTAACGAATGCGACGTCTGCAAAGAAGAACAAGACAAAACGTGGAATAAAAATGATTTTTGGAATGGTGTATGAACAATTAATCAAAAATCAAATTGTTTGGAATATCGAATAAAATTTACTTAGAATTTGCAAAAATTTTTACCCGCGCGAAAAAATTTTATCGCGATTTTAATGAGCCTTTGATAAGGCTCGATTAAGGCTTAATTGTTTTTTAATGGGAGTTTTTTTATCAAATTTATTTCGTGGTTCCTAAGTTGTAGTGCACGGATTTGACTTCGGTAAAGTTATTTAAAGCTGCTTTCTGATGTCAAAAACGACTTTCAATAGTTTTTAAATTTTTTTAATTAATATATTTTATTTTATATAAATTTAATTAATCCCTTAACGACCGTCTGTTTTTAATTATAATGTAATTAAGCATAAAAAATACTGTACTTAAAACTGAAAAAAAAACGAAAGAAATGCGTTAATTTTGAAGAAAAAGCTTCGAAGTTTAAGTTCCTTTGTCTCGCCTTTCTGCGAAATTTAACACCGATGAGTCATTGTTTACAAAGCTGGATGACCTGGAGACAGCTGGAGTCGGATTTCCCGGGGCATTCTCATAGACGTCTCGGGCGGACAACGGTTTAAAGTAGGGTGAATACTAACTAGGCCTATATTTTAAAATATTTTTAAAAAATTAAAAATTTTATTGCGATTTCCGACCCCCACCCCAATTAAATTAAGTGTTTACTTCGCGAATAATCGATATTAATGTATTTTAATCAGAAAAATTGAGCAAATTTAGAACCCATCGAATAATTAAATTGCGAGTATCGGTATGCTTATTTCGCTTTCAGAAATCTGTGTGTTTACAAAAGTATCAATTATATATGGTTTAATTATTCGAAAATAAAACGTGACAGACAGATATTTCTGGAAGTAACGTTTTTTTTTCTCATGCAATAGCGTGACAAATTTTTTACGCAACAGGAACTCGTTTATTTAGTTTCTTACAACGATATTACATCGATCCGTGAAACTGTGCATCGTTTCATTATCGTTCGGATAATGTAATAATATCGATTATTCTAAGAAATGTAATAAAACAACACGGACTAAACTTAATATCTTTTGACTTTATAAAAAATTCAATTGTTCTTTAAATGTATTTCCTGCTCATAAAAAAACTCCAGCAACGAGTTGCTTAACTTATCCAATGAGATTTAAGCATGCGGTTAGCCTATACTGCAGCATTATGACAACGGAGACCAATAGCAAACTGATATTAACTGTAATAGCTTATCCGCGCAGAAAGATACGTTTGGCATTTTGGAATTTCCCCTTTGCAAAGCGAATTTAAATGCATAGTATACGATACGCCGTCTTACATTGGAACAGGTGGAAAATCAAAAGCGCTTCGACCTCAAATTCCTATTACGTATGTATGTAATCGAAACAAAGAGTAGCCTAATTAAATATATTTTGTTTGTAAGGATTTAAATATCTCTTAAATTTGGTAATTAAAGATAGAAAAGATGGGAGAATAGAGAGGCGCGTATGTATTGTACCTCCAATAGTATCAGAATTTATGACGATTTTACTCGATATTAGCATTTACAATTCTTTATAAAACCTATCCCTATCCTCAAAATTTAGCTTTTTGCCATTTCATGATAGTTAAAAATATAAAAAAATTAGAAAATAAAATATGATAACAGATGACGCCTGGAAAGTTATGCAATTCGTTGATAGATTTTCTGTCTGAGTTGTCTTTGTCAGCATTGTTGTTTAGTAATAAGGTAGATTTAAGATAGCAAACATGAAAAAAGTAGTAACCTTAAAAACGCCGCTCATAGGGGTCCTTTTTTTCTTTATTTCTATCTTTTCATCTTTTTTCATTCTGTTATCCCCTCCTCCTCCTTCCTCTTTCACTTTACTGTACAACCTATGTTTTTGCTATTTGTCTCCCTGAAATATAGGCAACTCACGTTGCTAGATTTTTTACATTTGTGAACGGAAAATGGAGTAAAATGAAAAATTGAATTGTTTGAAATTCAAAGAATATTAAAATTAGTCGACGTTTCTTAATTTATTACTTATTATTTCGTTATCTCAAAGACAATAAAAGACTTTTTACTGTATAAAATTTATGGAACAATTACTTATTTACCTATAGATGGTAAGTAATGCTCTTTAGCGTGAAATTACTATAATTAACATACAAATTTGTTTTCCTCATAGAAACATAACTAACAAAATCCGTAATTCCAGAAATATCTGTCAGTCACGGTCTATTTTCCAAATATTACACCAAACACTACTGATAACTCTGAAATTTAGAAAATTCGAAAACTTACAAAAATTGTGATAATAGCACTCAAAATATATTTTATGGTGAATAAATATTTATCCCATTATTTCAAATTTATACATTTTTTTCATTAAAATGTATAATATCGATTATTCACAAAATAAATGACAAGACATTCGAGGAAATATTTACTTAAAGTAAACTTTTGTTTAATATTTCAAACAAACCTATCGATTTCTCTAAATTGTTCGTGCAGCACACGAAAAAGCATTTTTCATTAACACGACGTTGTCCTTTTCTTCTTCTCAGAAGTTTCGTAAGGTGAGTAAGGTGAGTAAGGTGAGTAATACATCCAATTTACTACGTTTTTGAAACAATCCTTCGATCATCGAAAGGGA
Source organism: Centruroides sculpturatus (assembly GCF_000671375.1). Taxonomy (NCBI): domain Eukaryota; kingdom Metazoa; phylum Arthropoda; class Arachnida; order Scorpiones; family Buthidae; genus Centruroides; species Centruroides sculpturatus. The sequence goes on from NW_019385372.1 coordinate 222,833, forward strand.
AATTATCAGCAGTCGATTGGCTTATATTTCTTTATTTGATATTCAGTATGTGCATTCGAATATTTACTTTGTATTATTTTTATGCCACCAAACGGATCATCCTATCTAAAATCAAAAGCTCAAACGAAATTATTCATCCTGAAACTAACAAAGGAAATAATAAACTATTAACATTAAAATGCTATTTGATATGGGTAACGTGTATAGCATGCTTTTTGGCATTCCATTTCAGCGTAACTACAGGTCGTTACAAAGAAAACAATATAAATAGATTAGTTTCCAGACACCTGTTTAATTACGAAGACGAGAAATGTTTATTACATTATTTCACGTTCTTCTGTTTTGTATTCTTCATGATTATCGAAAATAATTTCTTACTCCTTCTCTTCTGCATGCAAAGAAGTTGAAAGTGTTTTTAAATTAATTAGGAAAAGCTCGCTTATTGAAGATCATCCATCGCACATAATTGCCGAGGCTCAACTGAACTACATGAAGCTGACGTTTATTGTAAACGATCTTAATGTCGTTTATTCGCCAATATTACTTTTCTGGACTGTTTTTGTCAGTGGTAATGTCGTATTTGAAGCTAGAGTTCAATGTTTGTGTTCAATTTCTATTATATTCCGACGTCTGTTGTTCTTCTAACGTCACCAAAGCTGCTAACGACGTCATCAACGACATCTACGAAATGTCTTTGAAGAGCGATAACAAATGGAACGAAGAAAACACGTTTCGGTTTTCAGTTATCTCTCTACAAAATTTGCCGAAATTTTCTGGCTACAATATGTTTAACGTGAACACGGATCTCTTGTTGACAATTGTGAGTGTTATTGTCACTTACAGTGTACTTTTAATTCAGTTTTCTGTAAACGTTGCTTCGTAAGTAAGTTATATTCGCGTTGGTCTATCACCATTTTGTCAAGACTTTATAGTGTGGTAGACGTTTGGGATAAGTGTTGAGAAGGAAGATGTCTTCTGATCTCTGTCCTCTTTTCACTTATGCCAAACGACAATTAAATATTTTTTATTGCATTAACAAGGAAAAATGTTTAATTGCTTTCTAAAGAATTTATTGGCAGTTTTACTCAATGATTTATTTTATCATAGTATAAGACATTTCTTAGTTATAACATAAGGCAACCTGTTGAGAATTGAAACTGGAACATTTATTTGGTAAAAACTAATTTAAAAATTCAATGAATCCTAGCATTCATGGATGCATCCGATCACTTCTGTGTTGACAGCTGAATTATGTCTGATCGCTATTATACTATATACGCAAATTTTTAGCACGATTTTCTGCACTTATAAGCCTGAATTTACTTTCGAAATTTTTAGGTAAACGTTGAAAAGAAACTTCTCCCCAATGTCAACCAGATAAAACGATGTATCTCAATGAATTCTGCTTAATTTAACAACATTAAAAATTCTTAAAAACAACATTAAAACAACATTTCTATAAAAGAATGGTATAAATTATTAGTAAAAAAATAGTAAAATAGTAAGAGCCCGCTTAACGCTGATTCAAATTAACGCGGTATTTCATTGATTCATATATAATACGACTATTCCCAAACACGAACCAATCCACAAAAGATGGCAATTCGTCGTAGCTCTGTACTTTCCTTAAATCTATGTTTGTTTTGTGCAATTTTGGAAAAAATATAACATCACGGATGACATAGGAAACAGCGACGTGGCTTGACATGAATTAACTGATAAATGCACAAACGAAGTGTGGAAGAAGTTATGGCCGAAGGTATCCAAGAATTTTCAACGAGAAGAGCCCTTCGCTGTATCGTTATGTTGACCAAATTGTCAACTTAATCGATACAGGAGATGTAATGTAGACGAGCAGGATATTGGGGAGTTACTGCGGGTTTCTGATAAGAGCCTTACCAACGACGGACTTCAAGAACTGGCAGAACAAGGAATTCGTGTAGAACTTGAAAATAGAAATTCTGAAAACGAAGACGCAAAGAACTTGCTACAGATTTCTTTAGTAAAAGTTTGGTAACGATAACCGAAATCCTTGATCAAATTGTAGCGAATGATCCCAGATTTTGAAAGGAGTGCAAAAGCAAAACCAGGCATTTTGGATGCGATCTTCTGCTACCGGCATTTGTTTAAGGAAAGAAAAAAGCGACAAGATGAAACTTTACGACTTTATTGCAAAATTACAAGATTTTCAGAAAAGTTAGTACCTTCGTCACAAAAATGAACTAATTAATATATTATTATACATTTCTGTGTGCATATGTTTATGTGTTATTTAACATATATTATTATACAAATTAATATAAAAATAACTTAAAATTCAGGTAAATTTTTTAAAATTTTCGGTTGCGTGTTCCCATATCTCTACTTACTCTGTATTAAAATGGTCTCGTTTAACGCTGTTTCTCTTAGCGCTTTGTCGTCTAGGTACGCATCCCACTCGTTAAGCGGGGTCTTACTGTATCGAGAAAAAGGATATACGTGTATTTTATCTTGAATTTCTTGATTTTTAAAGTTTTAATCTACGTTTAAGACTTGCTATTTGCGGTCGTTAAACAATCGAGAGACGATTTTGTTTTGTACTCTGCTTGAAGCATGTATAAAAGTACACTATTGAATGTCTTGTGTAATGTAACTGGATCAAAACAGTTACATTACACAATATCCTTCATATCCTTATTAAAAGTCAGAAAACCTGAATGTATTGTTTGTTAATACAATTTCTTCGAATTAAAAATGTTAAATAATACGTAAACCCCTACTTCATAAATTTCTTTGCAATATTAATAAAAATACAAGGTATTTTAATTTTTGCACAAGTTATTTTACAATTTTTTCAATTATTCTTACGAATTGTTAAACAATGAACTAATAAAATGTAAATGAGAATATTTAATTCAAAATTTTTGATTGAATGTATCTAAATGAAATTGTTAGCTTCTTTAATTTTTAAAACAGAAACATTTTAACGTCTATTGTATGAATTTATAATTCTTAATTTCTTGAATTACACGATCGTTTGTACGTATACATTCGTAAATGATAAAATATCAGATTGAAATTTTATTTTATACATTCAAAAATTGTGTGTGGAGTTTTTAATACAAATAAAAGGTTTACATTCCATAGTTACGTTTCCCAACTTCTTGGATGTTGAAAACGCTATCACAGAATATACAGTCGACCCCCCTATAACGTACGTTCCTATAACGACAATTCCTATAACGTAGCGAAAGAATTGTAGAAACTTTCGTATAAAGTACCTCCTATAACGTCGTTTCGCGACAAGATTGATAGAGTCTGAACCAATAGTGGATGAGCAGCCGAACTACTTACCTCCGACCCTGCGCCACGCTACGGAGCGGCTAAATTGAGTTTGCTATCGTCTGTTTAGTATTATATATAAATTATATATAAATTAGGTACTGTACATATAATTATATATTAATTATATATAAATTAGGTACTGTATATATAATTATATATTAACTTAATTTATTGTAACTTTATTATAATTATATATATGCTTTCTGCCGCCTGGCAACACGCTACGGAGATTTTAGGCTAGTAAGTTGAGTTTATTATCGTCTGCACAGTATGTAAATTAGGTACCGTAAGTCTAATACAGCACTAATTTTATACATTTCTTGTGAAAGAAACACTTCTTATTCAACGGCCATAAAAATTATTTATATTAATGATGTCTCCAAAGGTCAAGTTATCTTTCTGCGATAAATTATTTATCAGATATCGCGGCCGCCGTTTCGTGTGCTGTTCCGCGACGAAGACAAGCTTTGAACAACGGGCGTAGTCGAACGGTACACACTCGGTAAGTAATCCTATAATTTTTTGTTTATAGCATAGTTTATACGGATTACTCCCAAAAAATTATACGTGTTTTGGAAATGTTGAGTCGAATTAGTCTAGAATCGGTTAATTTTATAGAAGAAAACCTTTCGAACAGCCTTAGTCCGTAAAGTTCCCACCTATCGGGCTGCGATTGGCTCATGTATTTAATGATTCCTACAACGTAATTTTCGGTTAGCGTGGAACGTATCTAAGCGTTATAGGGGGGTCTACTGTATTAGAAGTGTCCACCGAGTGGCTATATATCTGTAGCCACGAACCTTAGCGTAACTGGAAAAATGTTATCGATCGCTTCTCTCTGATCAGCCCCGTAAGCGTATTCCTTTAGATAACTCAAAGAAAAAAAATCGAATGCTTACAAATAGGGAGATCTGGGAGGAAAATCGAATGCTTACAAATAGGGAGATCTGGGAGGACAGTGACATCTATTCATCGAGAGTGATGTATCGTGGCAGTTGCCGTATGGCGTATCGCTCCGTGCTGCTGGAACACGACATTGCGATCGTATTTTTCGAGCATCTGGAATGCCTGCCTTCTTCTATATGACATAGAAGAACAATGACAAACTGGCGCTTGTCAGTGCATTACTTGTCTGCACAAGAAAAACATCTAGCAACAAATCGCGTACCTCTCCCGGCTGTTATGAGGTTTCATTTTAAAAATAACTTTGTATTATTAACGAAAATAAATAAATGAATTATCATGTGGCACCATCTGTTATGAAATTCTGTTATATAAATTTTATATGTTTTTAAATGTTATAAAATAGTAAAATATTTGATTTTTGATGGTGAAGATAAGTTTCTTAAAAAAGCCTCTAAATGCTAACAACTAATAAAATTTTCATTAAGTCCGAACTCCGCGAAATACCACACGTATTCTAAAAAATTTAATTGCAATAATTTTTAGTTCTATACTTCTCACTAATTCATATATTATTACGATTCACGTGTACGACCAGATTTACGTAGACTACCACAAATAAACACTGTTGAAGTTATTGATGAGTTTGTACGTAATGATTTTCACTATGTTGTCGCGTTACTGAAGTATTGTATATACAGTAGAGCGTCGTTTATCCGAATCAATTGGAGACTGGAGTTGTTCGAATAACTTATTTTTCGGATAACCGAATATGTAGGCCTACGAAAAAATATCTCATGTTAAAACTTTTTTCCGTTGCGTGTCGCTTCGCGTTCAATTTTCGTCGATGTTAAGCCTAATGTAAGCATTTTAAAATAATAATCGCGGCTATTGTATCGTTAAAAATTATTTTTTTTATTTTGTACAAACAAAATAAATATATTGAAAAGTATAAAAACAATAAAAAATTATACTTCAGAAGTTAATTTAGTATCAAAAACGTGAAATATTTGAGTAGCCCAAGACATAGCCAAAGATTGCAGCTTCACAGCACTGGCGAAAATTTAAATTTGCCGACTGGAATTCTTTCGGATAATCGACGCTCTACTGTAGTAAGATGAAACAATAAAATTAGCTAAGTTTTGTATACCTCTGAAAGAGAAATTTTCACAAATCTTGCTTAACAAATTATAAAGTTTAAATGTAAAAGTTATTGAACGATTTTGAATAATGAATATTTTCCATAGATTACTCTCATCAGAAAAATATTTTTAATACTTTAGTTAGGATTGACAGTTCTTTCTGTCAATAGACATTTTCTGCTTTTGAATGTCAGTTCAAAATCTATGTGTTAGAACACTTTTTAAATTTACATAAATTTTATGTATTTAGTACCATAATAGATAAAAGTATAGAATTCTTGTAAAAATTATTTAACAATCAATAATACTATAAGTATTTAAATTCCTTTAAACATGTTTTAAATAAGAATTTCCATACATTTCACCATGGAAATTGTTTATCAATATAAGTGTCAGGAAAAAGTAATGTTGCATTTGTACTGTAATGTTTTCATAGTAAGCTATTTTTGTTTGTGTTGTATACCTGGTTGCATAGTAAAATATAAAATAAAGTGATATTCAGTGTCTATATTTAAGTTTCCACAGGATTTGATTTGAAAAGCAAACCAATGGATTAGAGAATTTGTAGAAAAATTAACTTAATATTTAAAATGTTTTAACAATTATGCATTAAAAACTATGAATTATGTTTAGGTGAAAATATATATTAAATTGTTAACTAATCTGCATTTCCACTTAGCATATTCTGTTTTAATATATATCTATATATATAAATGGACATGTATGTCCCTATATTTCACTTTTCCGCCAAAACTACACATCGCACGTGAATGGTGTTTGTATGTGGTAGTAGCCCCAAGTCTCCATTCGTGCACCAGGGGGGTTGCGTCTCGATAGTTATAAGGGTGCGGGAGATATAAGGCTGAAAGTGGTTGAAAGTGGCTTTCTATTTCGAATGTTTTGTTCGAATTCGTTCGAACAAATTCGAACAATATTCGAACATAAAATTCGAATTTTGGTTCGATTATAGAACGATTGTAAACGTTCCAGAAACGTTGAAAATAGTTCGTTTGACTTGACGTGAACAGGAGACGTTCGGAAATAGAATCGGGACCACATCTCTAATTAGTCTGGAAACGGAAGACCTAATTCTTGCATTCTGTGAAAACGGGTAAGATTGGCTATAATGTAATTATCTTAATCTTCACTATCGTTACTTTTTAAAAACCCAGCGAAGCGGGTCCTTGCAGCTAGTATATATATAAAATTAAATACAAGTTTCTATAAGGTTAAAAATACTGCATTGTCTAATAAAGAATGTGTAAAAAATAAACAACTTAATTTGCAATTTACATTTGTTGTTTTGATTATTTTATTATTATAGTAAATGTACAAAAAAAGCTTTATTGAATTGCAAAACAGATGAAAGTTACTATTGATGTTTAAAACTCTCTCAACATTAAAATCTTTGATATCACGTAATTTAGTTTAATTGAAAATTTTGCAATAATTTTAACATTAATGTCAATAAACACAAGAGCTAGTGAAAATATAAAAAAGTGCCTTTTATCGAGTTTTAGATGAAATGTCTATAACACTATAATGTCTACCTGCTCTCACAACAACAACAACAACAACAGCACAAAGTTTAGACTAATTGATCAACATTTCCGATTTCAGTAGGTTGACGTCATTCAGCCGACCAATCAGCGCGTTGTACCATCTGGATATTTAGTCGCAGGTAGAAAAACACCACACAAAAGTGCCAGTTCTGCCAGCTAAAACACACATCAACAAAAAAATATTGGAGTAGCCCAAGATATAGCCAAAGATTGCAGCGCAACAGCACTAGCGAAAATTTCAATTTGCCAACTGGAATTCTTTCCGATAACTGACGTTTCGGATAATTGACTTTCGGATAAACGACGCTCTACTGTATTTCAAATGATTTTTTTTTGACGTCTCGAAAAAACTGTAAACATCTACAAATAATTTACAACCCCCACAGATAAATTGGTGTATCGTGAAATTTTTGTGAAATTTATTTTAGAGCCCACAAAATAGGATGCCGTAAAAATAATAAATCGAAAAAAAATATTTGAAATTATTCAACAACCGCAGAGGAGTTTAGTATGATCCAAAGAAAATTTATTAAAACCAAATTATGCACACTAATATTAAAGGATATATATATATAATTTATTATATTGAAAACTGTATTTTTATTTTTACTTATATTATGAGGATTTAATAATAATGCCATAAACATATTAAATGAATCCGTAACATAATTATTTGGCATCTTTTACATTACACGCAGATGCCTTATTAGTATGTTGTTTAAACATCGTTTATAAAATAATCACATAATGTAATGTAAATGAATCAACTCTTTGTATTATAATTATATTCATTCCAATCCATATAATGTAACAGAATAGTATTAATATTCTTTATAAGTACTAAGCCTACAATATGGAGACCGGGTGTGAGGGACGGAGGTTCGTCATATCTCAACGGAATATCCGAAAAATTCCCAGAAATTTTTCGAACCGCCTAGGATTTGATCGTGGGTCCCCCATAAGCGGTAGGTTCACTAGGTTGACACCGTGGCCGCTCGGCTATCCGACATTCATCTTTATAAAGGCGATTCTTATTACAAAGAACATTGGTTTTTGTAGGATTATATTGGAGTGATGGATCCTCGACATTGCGATTCTGTCGACTGATAATAATCTGCTATTTTCAATAAGAGTATCTCGTGACAAACTTATCTTGTTGCGATGGTTCCTAAACTGTTCCCTGCCGCGAGGTTTGTAATATATGTTGATGATTTAGATAAACATTAAATGTAATGTATGTTGACGATTTAAAAAAACGAAATGTAATCGAGTCGTTTATAATACATGGTGGCAGCGTAGAGGAAAATGTATCAGATCCCAGCGCCAGAAGTTTTTAATTTTCGTCCCGAAGATTGGAGAACATGGATAGGGCGTTTCGAACGATTTCGAACAGCGTCTGGGCTCCATAATAAAGAGGAAACTGACCAGGTAAATTCTTTCATATATTTAATGGGACAGAAAGCCGAAGAAATTTTGACGTCCTTTAGTCTCCCAGAAGAGGATAGAAATGACTTTTCAAAAGTTTAGGCGGCATTCGAAAAATATTTCGTCCCAACTAAAAATATTATATACGAAAGATATAAATTCTATTCTCGGTTTCAAGAAGAAGGAGAAACAGTGGAGAATTTCGTGACTTCATTATATAGTCTGGTTAAAACGTGTGATTTCCCTGCTTCGTTTCAAGACTAAATGATTAGGGATAGAATAGTTCGGGGCATTAGAGACAAAAAGGTTTCGGAACGTTTGCAACTTGAAACTTAACTAACTTTGGAGAAAGCAATAAACACTGCGAGACAGGCTGAAACAGTGAAAAAGCAACAAGAAGCTTTTAAGAACAATTCCGGGAATAACATATATGCATTACGCAAAACTGCAGGTAGGAAGAACGTATTTTCGAAGCCGGAAGCTACCGACAATTCGTTTACTGGAAACAAAACTTTAAATTCCTGTTATTGGTGTGGTAAATCGGTGAAACATACTAAATTCAATTGTCCTGCTCGTAAGGCGATCTGTAATAAGTGCAAAAAGTAGGTCATACGCAAAGGTCTGTAAAGCTAAAGGGAGTATAAATGAAATAGGAAAGCCTAATCAAAGTTCATTTCTAGGACACGTTAAAGGGTCAAGTAATATAAACAATAGCGTTAAGAAACAGCTTAACCAGTGGAATGCGAACATTTTCGTGGGAGACATTCCTTCAAACTTCAAGATAGATACGGGCAGATGTCACAGTTATACCACACGAGACATATAACAGAGTGCTATCTAGTGTTAAATTACGAGAAACGAATAGATCTATATACGGCCCTGGTAAAAAAAAACTCTGGATGTTGTGGGAGTGTTTACGGAAAAGCTAAGAAATAAGAGATTCGGCATCCAAGAAGACATATATGTTATAGATAAACTAGAACACTCCTTGTTGAGCGGTAAAGCGAGTGAACAGTTAAATCTTGTGAAAAGAATACAGGAACTAAACTCTACTTTCGATCCATTTAAAGAATTCCCCAATCTATTTCAGGGGATTGGGAAAGTACAGAAACCCTATCACATTAAACTTAAACCGGAAGCAAAGCCTTACGCTCTGGCAGTTCCTCGAAAAGTACCATTGCCCTTGAGAGATAAGCTCAAGAAAACTCTGGACGAGATGGTAAATAAGGGAATAATCGAGGCAGTAGACGAACCTGCAGAATGGTGTGCTCCAATGGTTTTGGTTCCGAAGAAATCAGGCGAAATAAGAATTTGCGTCGATCTATCTAAATTGAATGAGAACATTGAGAGAGAATACTTTCCAATGGCGTCGGTCGACTATACACTCAGCCAATTTCATAACGCAAAAATCTTTAGTATTATTGATGCTAATGCAGGGTTTTGGCAGATTGCATTGGATCCTGAATCATCTTACTTGACAACATTTATAACACCCTTTGGGAGGTTCAGATTTAAACGGTTGCCGTTTGGAATTAAGTCGGCGCCTGAAATATTTCAGAAAAGAATACGTGAAACAATACCAGAGGGCCCTGGAATTGTAGGACTAATGGATGAATTCGTGATATTTGGGGCCACAGAAGAAGAACATGATAAACGTCTGCATAAAGTTCTTCGTACACTTCAAAATGCAGGGTGGACTTTAAATGCTGAAAAATGTCTGTTCAGAACGAAAGAAGTCAAGTTTCTCGGACATGTAATCTCGCATGAAGGTATAAAACCTGATCCCAAGAAAACAGAAGCAATAGCAAAGCTCCCAAGACCTAGCTCTGTCACAGAGCTGAAAAGATTTTTGGGCATGAGTGGATTCCTAAACAAATTCATACCAAGGATGGCTGATGTTGCAAACCCTCTGTACGAACTGCTAAAGAGCAACGTAGAATGGTTATGGGGGCCAGCACAGGAAACATCGTTCCAAGAGATCAAGAATCAGCTATGTCAAACTCCAGGATTATCAATGTATGATCCAAAGAAAGAAACATATATTTCCTGTGACGCATCATCTTACGGTCTTGGGGCTGTGTTGTATCAGAGTAAAAATGGTCACATGTCTCCAATTTGCTACGCATCTAGGACATTGTCGGATACCGAGAAACGGTATGCGCAAATTGAGAAGGAGGCTTTGGCAATTGTTTGGGCTTGCGAGAGATTCCACGACTACATAATGGGCAAAGTCGTGAATATTGAAACGGACCACAAACCGCTGATACCAATTTTCATGTCGAAGGCTTTGGACAGTCTTACTCCAAGACTGCAACGAATGAAGCTACGAATGATGAGATACGATTATAGCATCGTGTACAAACAGGGAAAGCAGCTTATAATTGCAGATGCATTATCCCGTAGCCCCATACCCGAACAGGGAAATGAAGAATTGACCGAGGAGATTGAGGCTTACGTTCAAAATATTATCGACACATTTCCTGCATCTGATAAACGGTTATCGGAAATCGTGTATTTACAAGAGAGAGATCCAATTTGCAAAACGTTGATGAGATATTGCGAAGAGGGTTGGCCGAAGAAAAACGAAATACCCGAGAAAATACGAAGATATTGGGAGCACAGAAACTCAATTACTCTCCAAAATAACATTTTATTTAAAGATTCCAGGATTATAATTCCAGAAAAGCTTCAAGGAGAAATATTGAACAGGTTACACGAAGGCCATCTTGGAATAACAAAGTGTCGAGCCCGAGCTCGAGAGTCTGTTTGGTGGCCAGGCTTATCGGCGAACATTGAGAAATTGATTGCGAACTGCTCAATATGCATCCAATACCAAAAGTATCATAAAGAGCCTCTTATCCCAAGCGAATTTCCTGAGAGACCTTGGCAAATTGTAGGGGTAGATCTTCTAAAACTAAAAAGCCATTGGTATCTCATAATGGCTGACTAATTTTCAATATATTTTGAAGTTGCCAGATTGGAGGAATTGTCGTCGTCGTCAGTATTTAACCACATGAAATCAATTTTCGCAAGACATGGAATTCCAGAGGTTGTACGAAGTGACAATGGCACCCAATTTTCCCAGGTTGTCAACACGGAATACCGTAAATTTGCAGATAAGTATAAATTTTCAAGTATAACTTCTAGTCCAAGATACCCTCAAAGCAATGGATTCATTGAATCAACGGTCAAAAATTTCAAAAGTCATTACTTGAAATCTAAGTCACAGGATCATTATTTGATGCTTCTAGCAATTAGATCTACACCATTAGAAAATGGCTATAGTCCGGCAGAACTGCTAATGAGCCGAAGATTGAGAACACCCCTGCCATCAAATAATTAACAATTAATACCTCGTTTGATTGATTACGCTTCAGTAAGAAAGAAGGAAAAGGGGTAGGCAGATAAACAGAAAACCTATTTTGATCGACGCTACGGTGTAAAAACTCTTCCACGTTTTAAGATAAGACAGCCAGTCTGGGTGTCAGATATGCGAACATGTCAGATATGCGAAAGGTGATGGAGTCTTACCATACTCCACGATCTAACATTATCGAAACTCCGAGAGACACGTTTCGCAGAAACAGAATACATTTACACCCATCGTCTATTCACCAGACAGTCTCCCAGGAAGACGAACCGCAGATCATCGATGAAAAGAAATCGACAGGATCATCCAACCAGAATACTCCCGAGGAAGAAACTCCCAGGTCGGAAAATGGAACAGGATCCGGGAATAGGGAACTTTATGAACCAGCGCTAGAAATCAAACAAAACTCTCCACCGTATGAAGAGGACCTTCCTAAAACTTGTAGTGGAAGACCTATACGAATCCCAAAACGGTATCTGTATTACCAGCAGTAAAAGAAAAGGGGGAGATGTAATATATGTTGATGATTTACATAAACATTAAATGTAATGTATGTTGACGATTTAAACAAACGAAATGTAATCGAGTAGGTGCCGAGGTGGCGGGACAGAAAGGGAGGAGAGTAGCTCGAAGAAATCAGCTGGATGTAGAAGGTTTAGTTGTATTAATAAAGATTTGTTCGTACCATATTATCTGGTCAGTTGATTCGTTTATAATACAAGGTTCGCCATTGAATTCGAATTATTTTTAATAAACATTCTAGTCTAAGCCCTTCAAAAATTATATATAGATAAATATATATATTTCCTAACATATATACTGTATATGGTATATTAGGAAGGCTCCTCCAAATGGTAGCAGAATAAGGGAGTCGCGAGTCACAAAAGTTTGGGAACCATCGCCTTATTGAAACAAGACTAAAAAAAAACACTTTTTTTCCTATAACAATGACTCCAAATGTGTATTTCTAATGTGTTATGAAGTGGAATTGATGGCGATCTTTTTCTTGTTCCAAAAACCACGAATGGAATCAGCCACACTCAGGATTACCGGTAACAGAATCATAGCGTTAAAAAGGGCAAAAATCATAACCAAGGAGATTACCTTGGAAAATACGACGAACGTATAAGAAGGTCCAAATACGAAAACTACTACACACAGTATTGTCGACAGACATCCCTGCACTATGGGGTACCCCACTGCGTACAGCGAAACTCTAATCTTTTTTTCGGGAGATTCGTCTAGACAACAATTGTAAGCGTATGCCACGTGAGACGAAAAGTCGATGCAAATTCCCGCACTCATCGTTAAAAGCATGACCGATATCATGTCCAAGTTAACTTTCCAAGGAATCATGAATCCTACGGATTCCACCATGATACACACCAAATTCAACATGACACAAAGAGCGTAAGAAATATTCTGTATCAACGCTAGGAATATCAGACACACCACGCCCATGGCAACCCCTATGTTTTGCAGAAAGAGGGTGGGCATATTCAAGTGTTGTTCGTAAATGACGAAGAAAGCATTGTATGCAAATACTCGATACTTGCTAAGATCTGCGGTCGCACGCAAATTTTCCAACATAATTTTTTCGTCGTTTCCACTTCTGACTCCTTTTGACGTCACAAAACATCTGGAAGCAACGATTTGGTTTCGCTCGCTGTTCCACGCAATGTCTTTCCGGAAATAAGAGAATGGTTTAAGTCGCAAAAATACTAGTTTCAGTCCTTCTACGAATCCTCGAGAATCGCTGGTGTTAAAATCTTTTATCAAGTAGTTTATTTTCTTATCGCGAATGAAAGAAAGATATTTCCTTATCCAACACATTGTGAGGTTGCTTCCACTAATGTAAGGAGAGCTCTCGAACGTTCGTAAAATGTTCTCTACTTCTTCTTGTACGTTAGAATTAGAATAATCAAGAGACTGATTAAAAACGACTTGTATCGAGTGAGGATAGTCTGTGAAATATCGGTAATGAACTTTAAAGAACTTCGTGATGTATTAGGAAGACGGTAACGCGTCCAGTACTTCTATTCCTTCTTTCATGTGTTTCATATTGTAAATGCTTCCGGCAACACCACACGCAAATATTATCACTACCAAAATTTTTATTACTTTCTTACCGAGAAGTGTTCCCAACCGTTCGGAGAGGAATTTCATGGCACCATCACTATTATTCGATCGCGCCCTGTCTGTTTCGGTTTCAAATTGTTCATTTTCTGAAAATAAAACAAATACGAATAATTATTGACATGATTGGAATAATTTATCATAGAAAAGATTTCTTATAAATAAGTTGCGAGTTTCCTCCTATGTATTACTATTTACAGTCAAGTTTGATTTTCGCTTTGATATTCCATGGGCATTTTAGAAGTTAGTACGATGTTGGCCTCGCTGAATCATTACCACATCATTCAAAATGGTCGTTAGACGAGTTTACCGCATCTAGGTCTCATTTATTATGGAGATGTCACTTTAACCTTTGATTTTGTATTTTAGCTTTTATTGGGCGTGTTTGTTTTAATACGGAACGTAATCTCACGCTGTACGGCATTACAAATAAAACTGATTAATAAATATTTCGAAAAGTAGACAACGTGTCACTGACATTGAAATCCGGATTGTTTGTGGTAGATTTAAGACGGCAGTTTGACGGAATCTACCGGATTGATATTTTTTGAACACAATCACGGACTAGTCTGAATGCAAAGAAGATATTAACTCACCGACGTCTTTTCGTTTGACAGGATAACAGAGAAGGGCATTAAGACGATGTTTTTCTCTGTAACCGTCGAGTGCCAAAAGAGCTCCGAAGAAGAAGATTTGGTAGATGAAGTCCATCAAGATAGACAGACAGCTGTAAATGCAGGCGATACGAACAACTCTGTAAGACGATGCGATTCCTATACAGAAGCAAGACAAGTTGGTCAAGGAAGTGATGGTGATGGACACTCCCGCTTCCGAAAAAGTTTGGCTCGTTCGCTCTTTCACGCTGTTTTCTTCGTTTGTTCGTCTCCAAGCGGCCAACAGGACGAAGGAATCGTCTAAGCCGATGCCTATAAAAATCAGTAAGTGTGAATTTCTAAAATAATTTTAACGACAGAAACAATGTCAATATACCTAAAGTTCAAAACTTGTATAGGTTTCTCAGGAAACTTGTTTTTCACAAGAGAAACGGTGTTTACGCAATTGACATTTATAACCAATAAAATGTTTTAATTGTTGCGTTTCGTATTATTTAATTAAAAGTTTAAAATACAAACGGAATTGATAGTGTCTTGATTTTTTTCAAAGTTCGAAAAAGAATGGAATTGATGACATTCAACAAACACTCGTACCAGGGAAGTAATATTCAATTCATCAATAGGCTGAAAATGTTCGTTTAGTTTTAATAAATTATCTCAGCAGTTTAAGATGTATTTGAAGTGGGTATTGAAGACACCGAGAATACTTCAGATTTTCATAGGCTTTAATGAAAAATTAAAATTAAACTTTAATAATAAATAACGATATTTATTTAGTAAGTATAAGACAAGAGGCAGAGAACATTGAAATAAAATGACATAACTCCGGTTGTTAAAAACTATTCTATAAAAGTATAAAATTATATAATATTTATACAGTGGTACCTCGGTATACGTCTGCTTTAGAATACGTCCAATTCGGAATACGTCCTGTTTGGACGAAACAAATTTTGCTCGGTATACGACTTAATTCACTTATACGCGCCATCTATGAAGAAGTAGCACTATCGGTGTACTAGATCATACTATACAGTGGACGGATGGCCGAGCGGTCAAGGTGGCAGCCTACCGCTCTGGGGGACCCGGGTTCGAATCCGAACGGTTCGAAATTTCCCCCGGAATCTTTCGGGGGTGGTCCGCTCGGATATGTCGGGCCCCATCCCTCACCACCCGGCAGCCCCATTGTGGGCCTGGTCGAACCGATAATGGGGTTGCAAAAATAACCCATAATGGGCTTGCAAAAAGTGGCCCTCTTAGTGCCCACAGGGCGAAAAGAGTTTAAAAAAATCAGACTAGACGTTCACGGTGCCACAGTTTATAACTTTGTTAAATTTTTTTCTGATTTTAATTTGCAAGTAAAATTTTATTATTTTTATTAATCATGAAATGAGAAGCAACAGAAAACTAAAAAAATGACTAGAATCACAATGGAACTGAAAAAAGAGATTGTTGAGAAATATGAAGGTGGCACGCGTGTTCGAGATTTTAACTGTTGCATATTGCATTCGGAGAACGACGATATCGACAATCGTAAAAAATAAAAACATTATTAAATCTGCTATCGTTGCGAAAAGGGTTAAATCAATTTCTAAACAGAGATCGAAGATATTAGATCATGTTGAGAAAATGCTTTTGCTTTGGATAACTGAAAAAGTGTGCTGGAGACATCGTATCAAAAGCAATTATATGCAAGAAAGCTAAAAAGATACACACTGATCTCACGAAAAATCAAGCAGGAACTAGCTAGGAAAGCGAGGTGTTTCAAGCCAGCCACTTTTTTTTTACATGAGAATGGATTAATCATTTTTACATTACTTCTTATGGGAAAGGTTGGTTTGGTATACGTCCTATTCGGTATAAGTCCAAACATCAGGAACGGATTAAGGTCGTATACCGAGGTTCCACTGTATTATTATTGACGATTTGTGAAATTCCATACACAAGATGTGCAATTTTATAACAATGTTCAGTGTTAAACGTTTTACAAAACTGTAAAATGTATCTAAGGTACATAGATTGAAATCACAACGAAAAGGGGGAGAATATCTCGAATTGCATCGGATGAGATGTAAAAGAGTTTAGCCCAACGAAAGATATTGCAAGTTTACACGTCTGAATATTACTCTACATGGCAAAACATTAACGTTTTTGTTCCTGTGGCAATACAGGGTCTTTTAGTATGCCCGTTACGGGTTTGGCCCCGGCTCACAATGAGTCCGGATATATTGGGCGATGAGGGACTGGCCCGGCACATCACGACCGAAAATCTCTGGGGGAGTCTTTTCTGGTCGTCCGGTTTCGATCCTCCATAGCGATAGGCTGCCACTTTCCGGACGTTGTTATTCGCGTGCTGCCAGATATTTTTACGTTTGTAGCATTGATTTAAGGGTGTATTGAAAATGTTCTATCGATGTATAAAACGTTACTCACCAGTCACGAGGAAAGCCACAACGATGTTGGTATCGAAGTATTCTATTCCGCAGTGTAGTAGCAAACCAAAAGCCGCTGCGGTGGCCAAGGTGGGACTGCAGAGTCCGGCTATCCCCACCCACGGTTTACTGCCGATGGAGTCGAACGTCGCACAACTTACCATCGAAAAGAGAATCATTACGGCGACGGCAATAAACAAGAGTTTCAGGCTCAGTTCTGTGTTTCTGGAGGATTGGACGTCCATCCCGCGATAGGTGAAGAGGTCAACGTCGACGTGGTCAAAATTTACTCGGGTCAAGACACGGCGGAATGCTTCGTCCCATTTTAAAGCCATCCGAATTTTTTCATCCGTTCCGTAATCCATGAAGTAAAGGAGGCGAACGGCTCTAAAATCGAGCACGAACCCGCTTCCGTTGATCGACACCCCTCCTAAACCGAGGATGGGGGATGTGGCTCCGAAATTGCTTTTTTCTATCGGATACCTTTAATAAGAAAATCGTAATCGTTAGTCGGGTTATTTCTACAGATTTACGTTATTCTTACGCCAATCTTATGTTATACAGGTAACCCCCGTAAACACGGCACTTCTATAGCACGGATTCACTCTGACACGGTTCGAAAATTGGGTAAAACCCTCGTACAACATGAAATGTAATAAATTTTTATACACTTAAGAAATAATAGTTCACGAAAATAATAATTTTCGTGAACTATTAATACTAAAGTATGTAAATTTTATTTTTATTTGTCCATACAGATGGTCCTTCTCGAAACTTGTTTTAGAGTTGCCAGATCTCGACGCTTCTGCTTCTGTTGTTGCCAGATGTTTTTCCCTTATTCCATACTTGCTTTATTTTTCATAAGTGCTTAGCACCATATAACAAAATTTATAAAGATATTTTAACTAAAAGCAAGCAATCTAAAATTACATACACTTTTTGCAAAAGGTAAAGAATGAATCTGAAAATAATGCAGAAAAATGCTCAGAGGATAACGATAACTTGCCAAAAATAAAACGCTCTCGGTTAATAGTGCTTTTAGTGATGACGAAGAAAATATTTTAAATTTATATTGCTTAAGAAAATTTTAATAAAGATATTTATCTTAATTACGAAAATATAATAGCATGTTTTTTAATTTTTGGAACCTAATCCTCCTTTTCGTATTAGTTCTTTGTTTCGTATAACACGGATTCGCATAACACGGCAATTTTTTGGAACGTAACTGCCGTGTTATACGAGGGTTACCTGTACTTAAGAATTAATTTCGATTCATACCGCTATAACCTGGCCGGTAGCAGGCTATTCACGGCACTCGACCCACAGTTTTTAATAAAGGTATTTGCACCCACCGACGTCATCTTTGGGAACAGAGTATTGCCCATTGTCTGTCCATTCCTGGTCACTCACGTGCTTCTTGCCCGAACAGCCAGAAATAATAACGTCATTCGAAATAAGAAAATGCAGTTCCGTCACTCTACATTCTACTGCTGGTTGTTCCTGTTGATAATTTTCATCGTTCATTTAAATACGTATACTGCGTAAGATGACGAGAAGTTTGTCGAAATTGCTTGGCTAACAATTTCTACTCAAATTACTTGTTAAAATGACGTATTAAATGCATACTACGTAACTGATATATGCACGTATTTAACGATTACATGTAGTTTCAGTAGTCTCGTGGGATCGGCAATTGTTAACCGGACCATTTTTTAAACGAGAAGATAATTTCAATATTACAACAGATCTTCAATATAGGTACTATAATTCTACTTTTTACCTATCTTACATAATATAAGTGTTTGCTGTTTCATTGTATACAATCCGTTACAAAAATATTGAGCCGCTGATACCTGTATCTGTAACTCAGTTTACTCTCCCGCCTTTTGTATATAACAGAGGGTACAAAAGTACTAGTATATCGATCGACTAGGAAATGACACGCCGAAATGTTTACATTTTTGGAGTCAGGGTGCTTTAAAACGTCGTGAAATGCAAAATTGGAGGTTTTTCCTCGTGAGTACGGTATGTTTGTGTATGGGGAGGAATAATTTTGTTTATCCATTTTGCGGCTTTAATAACTCATGTGAGTTTTTTCGAAAATTTCTAAAATTCTGCAGCGAAATTGATGCTATTAAATTTTGGTAGTTAAAGGTCGAGTGGGTCGTGTAGCCTATCTCCAGTGAGGTCGGGCTTAATAAAAATTTTACTTGTTATTAGCATTTACAACCTGTTACAAAACTCATTTCCCCTCTCAAATTAAACTTTTTATTTTATAATAAGTGTTGAAAGGGTCGAGGTCATCCCGTCGTCTGCCAATCACCCGATCTCTTTCCCACAGACTGAGAATAAGGAAACAGAAACCACGATATTTAATTTAACCTATTTCGGTTAAAATAAATTAAATTAAATTTCTTGTTTTTCATTGGAAATAACTTCTATTACTTATTTTCCAGAAGAAAATAAGTGATAAAAATGTTTAATAGATTTACATTTAAATTATTTGGACTCGCCCATACATACGAGGCCTTGCACAAATTTAAAAATACATTTCTTTCAATAATAAACTTATTAACTATTAATTACATATTTATTTTACCAACAAATATTGTATTTATAAATCTGTAAAAGATTAATCTAATTTCAGAAAAAAGTTTTAATTTTATCAACAGAAGTATGAGGCTCAATTTCTTTCGTATGAAACNACGCCTGAAATATTTCAGAAACGAATACGTGAAACAATACAAGAGGACCCTGGAATTGTAGGACTAATGGATGAATTCGTGATATTTGGAGCCACAGAAAAAGAACATGATAAACGTCTGCATGAAGTTCTTCGTATACTTCAAAGTGCAGGATGGACTTTGAATGCTGAAAAATGTCAGTTCAGAACGAAAGAAGTCAAGTTTGTCTGACATGTAATCTCGCATGAAGGTATAAAACCTGATCCCAAGAAAACAGAAGCAATAGCGCAGCTCCCAAGACCTAGCTCTGTCACAGAGCTGAAAAGATTTTTGGGCATGAGTGGATTATTAAACAAATTCATACCAAGGATGGCTGACGTTGCAAACTCTCTGTACGAACTGTTAAAGAGCAACGTAGAATGGTTATGGGGGCCAGCACAGGAAACATCGTTCCAAGAGATCAAGAATCAGCTATGTCAAACTCCAGGATTATCGATGTATGATCCAAAGAAAGAAACATATATTTCCTGTGACGCATCATCTTACGGTCTTGGGGCTGTGTTGTATCAGAGTAAAAGTGGTCACATGTCTACAATTTGCTACGCATCTAGGACATTGTCAGATACCGAAAACGGTACGCGCAAATTGAGAAGGAGGATTTGGCAATTGTTTGGGCTTGCGAGAGGTTCCACGACTACATAATGGGCAAAGTCGTGAATATTGAAACAGACCACAAACCGCTGATACCAATTTTCATGTCGAAGGCTTTGGACAGTCTAACACCAAGACTGCAACGGATGAAGCTACGAATGATGAGATACGATGATATCATCGCGTACAAACAGGGAAAGCAGCTTATAATTGCAGATGCATTATCCCGTAGCCCCATACCCGAACAGGGAAATGAAGAATTGACCGAGGAGATTAACGCTTATATTCAAATTATTATCGACACCTTTCCAGCATCTGATAAACGGTTATCGGAAATCGTGTATTTACAAGAAAGAGATCCAATTTGCAAAACGTTGATGAGATACTGCGAAGAAGGTTGGCCGAAGAAAAACGAAATACCCGAGAAAATACGAAGATATTGGGAGCACAAAAACTCAATTACTCTCCAAAGTAAGATTCTATTTAAAGATGCCAGGATTATAATTCCAGAAAAGCTTCAAGGAGAAACACTGAACATGTTACATGAAGGCCATCTTGGAATAACAGTGTCGAGCCCGAGCTCGAAAGTCTGTTTGGTGGCCAAGCTTATCGGAGAACATTGAGAAATTGATATCGAACTGCTCAAAATGCATCCAATACCAAGAATATCATAAAGAGCCTCTTATCCCAAGCGAATTTCCTGAGAGACCTTGGCGAATTGTAGGGGTAGATCTTCTAAAACTAAAAAGCCATTGGTATCTCATAATGGCTGACTAATTTTCAATATATTTTGAAGTTGCCAGATTGGAGGAATTGTCGTCGTCGTCAGTAATTAACCACATGAAATCAATTTTCGCAAGACATGGAATTCCAGAGGTTGTACGAAGTGACAATGGCACCCAATTTTCCCAGGTTGTCAACACGGAATACCGTAAATTTGCAGATAAGTATAAATTTTCAAGTATAACTTCTAGTCCAAGATACCCTCAAAGCAATGGATTCATTGAATCAACGGTCAAAAATTTCAAAAGTCATTACTTGAAATCTAAGTCACAGGATCATTATTTGATGCTTCTAGCAATTAGATCTACACCATTAGAAAATGGCTATAGTCCGGCAGAACTGCTAATGAGCCGAAGATTGAGAACACCCCTGCCATCAAATAATTAACAATTAATACCTCGTTTGATTGATTACGCTTCAGTAAGAAAGAAGGAAAAGGGGTAGGCAGATAAACAGAAAACCTATTTTGATCGACGCTACGGTGTAAAAACTCTTCCACGTTTTAAGATAAGACAGCCAGTCTGGGTGTCAGATATGCGAACATGTCAGATATGCGAAAGGTGATGGAGTCTTACCATACTCCACGATCTAACATTATCGAAACTCCGAGAGACACGTTTCGCAGAAACAGAATACATTTACACCCATCGTCTATTCACCAGACAGTCTCCCAGGAAGACGAACCGCAGATCATCGATGAAAAGAAATCGACAGGATCATCCAACCAGAATACTCCCGAGGAAGAAACTCCCAGGTCGGAAAATGGAACAGGATCCGGGAATAGGGAACTTTATGAACCAGCGCTAGAAATCAAACAAAACTCTCCACCGTATGAAGAGGACCTTCCTAAAACTTGTAGTGGAAGACCTATACGAATCCCAAAACGGAATCTGTATTACCAGCAGTAAAAGAAAAGGGGGAGATGTAATATATGTTGATGATTTACATAAACATTAAATGTAATGTATGTTGACGATTTAAACAAACGAAATGTAATCGAGTAGGTGCCGAGGTGGCGGGACAGAAAGGGAGGAGAGTAGCTCGAAGAAATCAGCTGGATGTAGAAGGTTTAGTTGTATTAATAAAGATTTGTTCGTACCATATTATCTGGTCAGTTGATTCGTTTATAATACAAGGTTCGCCATTGAATTCGAATTATTTTTAATAAACATTCTAGTCTAAGCCCTTCAAAAATTATATATAGATAAATATATATATTTCCTAACATATATACTGTATATGGTATATAAGGAAGGCTCCTCCAAATGGTAGCAGAATAAGGGAGTCGCGAGTCACAAAAGTTTGGGAACCATCGCCTTATTGAAACAAGACTAAAAAAAACACTTTTTTTCCTATAACAATGACTCCAAATGTGTATTTCTAATGTGTTATGAAGTGGAATTGATGGCGATCTTTTTCTTGTTCCAAAAACCACGAATGGAATCAGCCACACTCAGGATTACCGGTAACAGAATCATAGCGTTAAAAAGGGCAAAAATCATAACCAAGAAGATTACCTTGGAAAATACGACGAACGTATAAGAAGGTCCAAATACGAAAACTACTACACACAGTATTGTCGACAGACATCCCTGCACTATGGGGTACCCCACTGCGTACAGCGAAACTCTAATCTTTTTTTCGGGAGATTCGTCTAGACAACAATTGTAAGCGTATGCCACGTGAGACGAAAAGTCGATGCAAATTCCCGCACTCATCGTTAAAAGCATGACCGATATCATGTCCAAGTTAACTTCCCAACAAATCATGAATCCTACGGATTCCACCATGATGCACACCAAATTCAACATGACACAAAGAGCGTAAGAAATATTCTGTATCAACGCTAGGAATATCAGACACACCACGCCCATGGCAATTCCCACGTTTTGCAGAAAGAGGGAGGGCATATTCAAGTGTTGTTCGTAAATTACGAACCAAGCATTGTATGCAAATACTCGATACTTGCTACGATCTGCGGTCGCACGCAAATTTTCCAGCATAATTCTTTCGTCGTTTCCACTTCTGACTCCTTTTGACGTCACAAAACATCTGGAAGCAACGATTTGGTTTCGCTCGCTGTTCCACGCAATGTCTTTCCGGAAATAAGAGAATGGTTTAAGTCGCAAAAATACTAGTTTCAGTCCTTCTACGAATTCTCGAGAATCGCTGGTGTTAAAATCTTTTATCAAGTAGTTTATTTTCTTATCGCGAATGAAGGAAAGATATTTTCTTATCCAACACATTGTGAGGTTGCTTCCACTAATGTAAGGAGAGCTCTCGAACGTTCGTAAAATGTTCTCTACTTCTTCTTGTACGTTAGAAT
>NW_019385372.1:254525-257431 GCF_000671375.1 Centruroides sculpturatus
CCGTTGTTTTTGGCCGAAACAATGACAGTGGCTATATGTTTGTAACTGCTGCTTCTGAGTAAACCGTCTTTGTTCGTGTCCTTTCTAGAGAACAAGAGTTCCACGGATTCCTTCTCTCTTTTGGCTCTTCCGTCGATTGAACTATAGACGTACTCGACGTCTCTGGTTATGGACAAATTGAGAAATCCACTTCCCAAAATTAAGGAGACGAATAAGACGGCCGCAACGCACAGTTGAGGATGTCCACCGACGAAATAACCGATTCGGGAAAAGTGGAACGACAAAAAACCATCCACTAGAGATTTCTTCATTGTTTTCCTAAAGTAAACAACAGCCGCAATTAGTTGAATACTTATCCTGTTGTTGTTATATAGATATTTGTAACCTAACACTAAGTTCACCCGAAATATTTAGCACAACAATAGAATATGTAATTTCTTTGAGTAATTATCATATAGTGTTAATTAATTTATTAAAGTTGATGCCATTGATTTGTCGTATTTCCACGAACAAAAATACAGTGTAACGATTTACAAACCCACGGAGAAACAAAAACATTTTAAACTATCGCAAACAAAAAGCTATAAAATAGAAAAAAGACTAAAAAAGAAACTTTTAACATTATAACTCTAAACATATTATTAAAGGAAGCCTTATTAGGAACATCTAAACGAGGCCTACGTAACCATCTGGGACCAGTTACGTAGTACCGAATTAATTAATAATACACGGCGTCTAACATTTGCCTCTAGTGTATTAAGTTGTATTTATTTGTTTCTTTATTTTCGTTATTTATTAATTCATTTTCACAGGAATTATTGTGCTAGGTACTAGTAGTAGTATCTTAAACTGATAGGAAATCTTATGTATATGACGCAATATGCCCGGAGTAGGTGACAAGTGTGAAACGTCATCTTCATTATTGTCGACTAAAACCGGTATTCAATTAGTAAATAATTCGCAGAAATTTTTTGGCTGCATTTAGTTAATTAATTAAAAACCAAATTTATTTTAGAATTCTAGAAAGCAGAAATGTTTATTGTGATTGTTATTAGACAAGAACGACTTTTTCATGTTCGACTTGAACCGATGCCAAGAAGATAATAATCTTGCCAATCGAAGGGAAAATATAAAATTTAGTCATTTAATAAAATTTCTTCTGTAGGGTTGAGGCGAAAGTTAAATCAAATATTTGTAAAGACAAAGTAACAATATTAAAATTTCTGTTCATTCCAGTACATTGCATCTATTCGCATTCGTCTTCTGTTAGCAGAAGTATTACCGGAAATTTAAATTAGAAAAATTATTCATTGCAAAATTCTGTTTAAAACACGAATAAGGAAAACACTAGTGTCACTAATTAAAATTATATCCAGGAGAAAGAGGAAAGAATCATTCGTGCGAATAAATTANAAAATGTTCTCTACTTCTTCTTGTACGTTAGAATTAGAATAATCAAGAGACTGATTAAAAACGACTTGTATCGAGTGAGGATAGTCTGTGAAATATCGGTAATGAACTTTAAAGAACTTCGTGATGTATTAGGAAGACGGTAACGCGTCCAGTACTTCTATTCCTTCTTTCATGTGTTTCATATTGTAAATGCTTCCGGCTACACCACACGCAAATGTTATCACTACCAAAATTTTTATTACTTTCTTACCGAGAAGTGTTCCCAACCGTTCGGAGAGGAATTTCATGGCACCATCACTATTATTCGATCGCGCCCTGTCTGTTTCGGTTTCAAATTGTTCATTTTCTGAAAATAAAACAAATACGAATAATTATTGACATGATTGGAATAATTTATCATAGAAAAGATTTCTTATAAATAAGTTGCGAGTTTCCTCCTATGTATTACTATTTACAGTCAAGTTTGATTTTCGCTTTGATATTCCATGGGCATTTTAGAAGTTAGTACGATGTTGGCCTCGCTGAATCATTACCACATCATTCAAAATGGTCGTTAGACGAGTTTACCGCATCTAGGTCTCATTTATTATGGAGATGTCACTTTAACCTTTGATTTTGTATTTTAGCTTTTATTGGGCGTGTTTGTTTTAATAGGGAACGTAATCTCACGCTGTACGGCATTACAAATAAAACTGATTAATAAATATTTCGAAAAGTAGACAACGTGTCACTGACATTGAAATCCGGATTGTTTGTGGTAGATTTAAGACGGCAGTTTGACGGAATCTACCGGATTGATATTTTTTGAACACAATCACGGACTGGTCTGAATGCAAAGAAGATATTAACTCACCGACGTCTTTTCGTTTGACAGGATAACAGAGAAGGGCATTAAGACGATGTTTTTCTCTGTAACCGTCGAGTGCCAAAAGAGCTCCGAAGAAGAAGATTTGGTAGATGAAGTCCATCAAGATAGACAGACAGCTGTAAATGCAGGCGATACGAACAACTCTGTAAGACGATGCGATTCCTATACAGAAGCAAGACAAGTTGGTCAAGGAAGTGATGGTGATGGACACTCCCGCTTCCGAAAAAGTTTGGCTCGTTCGCTCTTTCACGCTGTTTTCTTCGTTTGTTCGTCTCCAAGCGGCCAACAGGACGAAGGAATCGTCTAAGCCGATGCCTATAAAAATCAGTAAGTGTGAATTTCTAAAATAATTTTAACGACAGAAACAATGTCAATATACCTAAAGTTCAAATGTTGTATAGGTTTCTCAGGAAACTTGTTTTTCACAAGACAAACGGTGTTTACGCAATTGACATTTATAACCGATAAAATGTTTTAATTGTTGCGTTTCGTATTATTTACTTAAACTTTTAAAATAAAAACGGAATTGATAGTGTCTTGATTTTTTTCAAAGTTCGAAAAAGAATGGAATTGATGACATTCAACAAACACTCGTACCAGGGAAGTAATATTCAATTCATCAATA
>NW_019385372.1:264677-288986 GCF_000671375.1 Centruroides sculpturatus
CCGTTGTTTTTGGCCGAAACAATGACAGTGGCTATATGTTTGTAACTGCTGCTTCTGAGTAAACCGTCTTTGTTCGTGTCCTTTCTAGAGAACAAGAGTTCCACGGATTCCTTCTCTCTTTTGGCTCTTCCGTCGATTGAACTATAGACGTACTCGACGTCTCTGGTTATGGACAAATTGAGAAATCCACTTCCCAAAATTAAGGAGACGAATAAGACGGCCGCAACGCACAGTTGAGGATGTCCACCGACGAAATAACCGATTCGGGAAAAGTGGAACGACAAAAAACCATCCACTAGAGATTTCTTCATTGTTTTCCTAAAGTAAACAACAGCCGCAATTAGTTGAATACTTATCCTGTTGTTGTTATATAGATATTTGTAACCTAACACTAAGTTCACCCGAAATATTTAGCACAACAATAGAATATGTAATTTCTTTGAGTAATTATCATATAGTGTTAATTAATTTATTAAAGTTGATGCCATTGATTTGTCGTATTTCCACGAACAAAAATACAGTGTAACGATTTACAAACCCACGGAGAAACAAAAACATTTTAAACTATCGCAAACAAAAAGCTATAAAATAGAAAAAAGACTAAAAAAGAAACTTTTAACATTATAACTCTAAACATATTATTAAAGGAAGCCTTATTAGGAACATCTAAACGAGGCCTACGTAACCATCTGGGACCAGTTACGTAGTACCGAATTAATTAATAATACACGGCGTCTAACATTTGCCTCTAGTGTATTAAGTTGTATTTATTTGTTTCTTTATTTTCGTTATTTATTAATTCATTTTCACAGGAATTATTGTGCTAGGTACTAGTAGTAGTATCTTAAACTGATAGGAAATCTTATGTATATGACGCAATATGCCCGGAGTAGGTGACAAGTGTGAAACGTCATCTTCATTATTGTCGACTAAAACCGGTATTCAATTAGTAAATAATTCGCAGAAATTTTTTGGCTGCATTTAGTTAATTAATTAAAAACCAAATTTATTTTAGAATTCTAGAAAGCAGAAATGTTTATTGTGATTGTTATTAGACAAGAACGACTTTTTCATGTTCGACTTGAACCGATGCCAAGAAGACAATAATCTTGCCAATCAAAGGGAAAATATAAAATTTAGTCATTTAATAAAATTTCTTCTGTAGGGTTGAGGCGAAAGTTAAATCAAATATTTGTAAAGACAAAGTAACAATATTAAAATTTCTGTTCATTCCAGTACATTGCATCTATTCGCATTCGTCTTCTGTTAGCAGAAGTATTACCGGAAATTTAAATTAGAAAAATTATTCATTGCAAAATTCTGTTTAAAACACGAATAAGGAAAACACTAGTGTCACCAATTAAAATTATATCCAGGAGAAAGAGGAAAGAATCATTCGTGCGAATAAATTAGAAACGTTCTCGTATCAAATTCTGAATATATTTGTTTTTTAAGTAATAAATTTAAAATTAATTAATAGTCTAAAATAAATAAATTATAATTAACAAGTAAACAATCGCATATAATCGCGTAAAGTATGGTTAAGAAAATCGCCAATTTTCTAGCATAATCGAATTCAGTTTCTTTTCTTAAACACTTTAGAAAATGCAGCAACGAGTTGCTTAACTTTCCCGGCAACGTTTGGTGCCGTTATCTGTTACGATATTTTATTATTAAGAATTTTTATAATTTAAAATATAATAAAATGGCAAAAAGCTTAATTTTGAGGGTATGGATGCCATTTTACTGGTTATTACGTCTGACCCTACTGGAGATACGCACGATCTCTTTTATCCTTTCATTTCGTAGACCTTTAATTATTAAAATTTAATAGCATCGATTTCACTAATAAACAAACTTCCCTAAGAAATTACAGAAATTTTCAACAAAAAGCACGGGAGTTATTAAGCTTCAACAGTGCCGTAAGTAGGCAGGTGCAACAGGTGCACCCGCTCAGGGATCACTTGGAAGGGGGGCCAAAATGTATGTATTTGTTTTAAGATATAATCTTATATAAGACGCTACAATAAAAATCCGAGAGACTATTTATCTTGCTTTGAAAAAATAATTTGGAATTCAATAGAAGCGCCAACGTTTCTCTAATTAATCTATTTGATCTACGAATTTTCGTAGATTTTTAATCACGTCTCGAGAAAGGATTTAATTTAGAATTCCAAAAACTTACCTGAAAATTCGTCGGAGCCGATTCAATAATCGATACGATCAATGCGTGACAGCAAACAGAATGTTCTCGTACATTTCCTTCACTGACTACAGCTACCAGAACCAGTTTGACTGAATTTACAATTTAAATTTGTATAAAATAAAAAAAAATTCTTGAAAAGCTGAGAAACACGCGCGTTTATGTTGAAGTTTTCTCCTGTTATATACGAATTACAGTACTAAATTTCTTTTAATTGTTATCATTGTTTATGCCATCCACCCACGAACAAATGTACTTTTTACATCTTATACAGGTCAACTGGAGGTTTAACAATTTTCATAACTAGGAAATCGTTACGAGAAAATCTTACTTCAACAAACATCACGTGATTCATTAGGTATTTTCTTGGAAAACGAAACCGACCATTATAGGTGTTTTCCATTTCTGCTTGATACGAAAACATAAATGTAGTGACACTCTTCTAACCTTCTGCCTAAAGCGGTTTAAAACTCGAGGGTTCGAACACGCGCGTGTCGGACATCACAACCGACAAAAAGTATCACGGGACTTATTAAAATTACATCATTACGTCGATATGACGTTTATTGAGCATGCTCGATGTGACAACTTGACCCATTTTATGAGTTTTCTTAAGTACTGTATTGACGAAATCTATAAAACAGTGTTTTAACTATTTTATTTTTGTTTATGTTCTTAATTATTACGACAGATATTTTGACAAACAAAATACATTTCAGAAGATATACGAGGTTACTGTACTCTTATACAAGTCTTAAGTACCTAACAAATCATCCCTCTACTGCGTCATAGCTGTAAATGGCAACTCTTAAATATAAAGTAAAAATTTTAAAATAAAGAGTTTCAAAGATAAAATAGATTTACACCCGTTGTCAGAAAGTTTTTTTTTAATTTGTACATTTCTTTTCTGGACGTATGTTTGTTTGTATACGGCAACTCAACTTCTTGAAGATCTGCCGTGGAGATACTTACCGGGAGGACTTTCTATTGAAAACTGAAAAATTTCTGAACCCATTCTTTGGCGTCAGGAAAGCCAGGAAATTCCGAAAAACTCCGTGTGGTCAGATCGTCGGCGAGGTGCTAACCCACGACCAGTCTTCGGTGGTTTTATCCACTCTCCACTGATGGGTTTTTCGTAGAAGTAAAGTTTAACGATTTCTATGTGAATTGCAGGGGCGTGCCGTGACATTTGATGATAGGGAAGCTGCGTTTCTATAAGAAGCTGACTTCCAGGGGCAATCAGTTAATTCTTTCTTTAAATGTATTTTTAATAGATTATTTATCTGACGTACTTAATAAATAAGCAACTTCAATATAATTACCTCTGTTATTAGTTTCAATAGGTTTTCTTCGCCCTCTAAATGCCAGTTCTCGCTTTGATAAAAACATATAACATCTATTTATTTAGATATAATATATATATTAACCATAACTATCTTGTTATAATTTTCAATATTTATTTTATATTATTTACTAATGTTAAATTATATTCCGCTTCGATTTCTAAATTGTTTGAAATACGAAAGAATCGACGAGTTTTCGCGTCTTTTGCCAGCTAAATCGTCAAAGACATTCTTATTCCACACACTAATTTCACTCTGTAAATGCCTTTTTATGCATTTACAGAGCCATTTTATCTCGAAAATGTCGAACAAATTTTTTTATTGAAGCGTTTATATTTAACTTAGGCATTGGCCGTTCTCTTTTAATAATGTTTTCTTTTTCATTATACGATCTCGAGCCAAAACTTTTTTAAAATAAATTTTCAATATCGCAATTACATTCCGAATCGCTAGCCACGATATAAGGGCTAAAATTAAAAATAAAATTATAAAAACTTACTCGGTGAAATAAAATGTGTGGTGGATATACATACAAAACCTTCTTCAATTGTATGAATATACTTTTAAAGAAAATTATAATTAAATATAACTTTGTAATGAAACGTACATGAAAATAACATAAAATATTCTTTACTCTTTAAATCCTAACCACTTAGTCAAATAGCTCCCTACGAATGGAATCAGAGACAGTCCCACTAGGTGTGCGGTGTGTACATGCACGCTGGCTGCCAAATCCCGAGAGTGCCCATACCGGTCAATGTCAAATGTCAAAAGAGGCGACAAGGTTCTTGTAAATTCTAAACGTTTCTCATCACAACTGTAAAAGTCTAAATATGTTAAACTTAATAGATTGTCCGTCGTTTGTTTTCTAATTCGTTTTAGGACTGGGTGTTGTCCACGGAAATTTCCAAAATTTACAACTTTTAGGTCACTCTCGACAAACTGGAAAAATGTCTGTCTTTATTACATGTAATATTTCGAAGAAATCACTCCCCCTGTACTCGGATATAGATTGATTCGGTTAGGCTTTCGTTTAAGTAATATTTCGGCTCCTTCATCAGGGTTTTGTGTCCCCAATTCCCTAATCGATTAATTATTTAAATTTAGTTGTAAATGATGTTACCAAAGTAACGGTTAATTTTTTAACATTATAAAAGAATTATACACGTTTTTTTCTACATCCCCTTAAAGACGGGATGTACGAAATCGTAATATCACTGGTTTAACATCGAAATCCGTGAGTAATATAAAATCGGAAAGCGGAATAAATATATCAAATATTTTAATGGATTTTTTAAACTTCCGTTAAGTATACAGAACTATCGTAGAAACGTACCAGTAAATTCTTATCGGTTGTGTTAAGTTATAAATCTACTCGTTATTCGCGTAGTCGGCCAAATATCTAGCGGGCGGGCAGCTAACACTCCGGAACTGGTCCCGGATAGAATTGGAAGCGTTGGAATGTGTAGCAGGGACCCGAGGTCGTAGGCTTCCACCGGATAAACCGGGCGAGGTTGGTGCTCAGTAAAGCGCGTGCGCGAATCTGGCTTTTTGGAATCTGACGATACAGAGATTCCACTCCGCCACTAATATTCGAATATACAATAGCAATTTTTTTTTCACGTGCAGTATAGAAATTTGTAATAAGATATATAACGCGGTTATAATAAAATATTGTGCGATTATTTTCGTATAATTAAAATTAATATCTATTTATTTTTAGAAAATACAAGGGAAGCGGAGCTTCCACCGCTTCTAATGAGGGCACGCCACTGGTGAATTGTGAGTGAAGCATTTTCTATCGCAAAATTTGTAAAGCTGATTTCGTTGAGATGCGTACGTGTTAATTCTTTCACGAAGCGGGGTTTATTTCACAGAGAATCGAACTAAAAGTACAGTATAAGTGACAATAACAATGAAAATGATTACTAAGAAATTTGTATTTATGCTGAGCATATAACCATAAAAATTTCGAAAAATATTGCAGAGCGATCGTGGAAAAGCGAAATGTTCCTTCTTCGATCCATTTGTCATCGCTTTTCAAAGACGTGTCGTAAATCTCCTTTACCACATCGTTAGCAGCTTTAGTAACGTTAGAAGAACAACAGCACATATTGGAAAACAACAATACTTCAAAACCAGAATGGGAAGAAACCAATAAGATAGTGGATTCAAGTATCGTGTGAAATCAAGTATTTTCACAGGGATAGTGTGAAAATACTTGATTTATCTGTGTTGTGAGTATATGCAGTCAAGAGTATGACATTACCACTCAACATAATCGTCCAAAGAAAAAACATCGGCAATTATACGCGAAGGATGATCTCGATAAGTAAACTTTTCCTAATTACTTTAATTAAAAACATTTTCAAACTCTTAAAATATTTTATTTTCAAATTTGATTCCAGAGTTGTTTGACTTGCTACAATATAAAATAACACAAAAAGGAAAATTATAAGTTGACGATTATTCAAGCCACGTTAAATCGAAGGTCACGTAAAAGCCTTGTTCATTCCCACGATTTGTATGCGGTTACGAATCTGATTACGATTCTTATCATTTATTAAATGAAAGCGCGTACTTGTTTACTTCCTCTTCCCCATCCATTCTGGCTGACTTCTTGCTGATGAGATTTGTCTGAATGACTATAAATGACGTCAAGATATAATGTCTAATGAGTAATTACGTCTTATAAATCGTCTTTCGTGTTAATCCATAATTATTACGAATTGATTTGATTAGGGAAATCGATGCTATTAAATTTCGGTGGTTAAAAATCGATGGAGTGAGGAGTTAAAGAGGGTCGTATGNTGACGTCAAGATATAATGTCTAATGAGTAATTACGTCTTATAAATCGTCTTTCGTGTTAATCCATAATTATTACGAATTGATTTGATTAGGGAAATCGATGCTATTAAATTTCGGTGGTTAAAAATCGATGGAGTGAGGAGTTAAAGATGGTCGTACGTCATATCTGCAGTATAAATTAATGACGATTTTACTGGTTATTAGTATATGCAATTTTTATTACACCAATCCCTACTTTGAAAATTACACTTTCTGCCATTTTATAATAATAAAAATATTAAAATTTATTTTAAAATAAATAGTGTAAGAGATGGCGTTACGCGTAGTTTCACATATTGCCGGGAAAGTTAACGATCACGTTGCTGGATATCTATATGTTTGGACTTGGAACACTTTAAAATATAATTGCTGACTCCTTATATTACATCACGACCTCTTATAATTACTTCAAGTTTAGAATTTTTATGTTTGCAATATAAATCGTCAAATTCTACTCTCAGCCAATTGTCAACACGGTTATAAATCTAACGAAGTAGTGATTGGATACGTTAATGTATTAGAAAAGTACAGTGTTATGTAATTGGTGTTATGTAATTGATGTTACGCATTATTAAACAAAATCATTGCTATGCAAAATGAAAGGAAATAATTCTCCATCGTAGGAATCCTATTACTGTATTATATTTAACATTTGAAGAAGCTAAAACGGCGGGAATACTTTTTATCCCTCGTTGAGATAGAAAGGATATTAGTGTATTTGTAAACCTTCGGGCAAATCTCAATGGCTAGTAGTACAATCTGTGGCACAACTAAATTCCATATTACTGGATAAACAGCAATTTATTTAAAATTTAAGTATTAATTCGTTTTGTATTAAACTACGAGATAAAGACGAAACCAAGCTATTATATGACGTCACAAAACAATTAATTTATTTTATCGCGTTTATATTTTATTGTATTAAAACACGGCAAGTGGTGTGTCGATGTCGTACGATTTAGCTGTGGTGAAATATTCGCAGTAAACTTCACACGTAGGCTAAATGATTAATTTCCAGGCATGGAGTAACATCAAACAGCCTTCTTACCATAAGTAACCAAGGAAAAACTCACTTTCTTTGAAAATATTTTTGAAACTTAAACAATAATAAGACTTCCAATTATAAAACCGATTTTGTTAGTATTTATGATAAATAACAAAGAGCATTTATTAAAAAATAAATACAACAGTATCTCGTGTTTTCTCCAGTGTCAAAAGTCTCTTGCTGTATTGATCTTAGTTATCGTTAGTATTCGTCACTTTAATAACGGAGTTTTGTGTTTTACTCCATTTGTGGAACATTTTGTTATCTAACAATGAAATTCTGACCTAAAAACAGAATACACAGAGCCGGAATAACGACGTGATTCGTGGCTTTCAACACGACTATGGACAGATCCTTCCGATATCCTAAACATTCATCCTTCATAAACTTCACATTATGTGTCAAACAGATGTTTCTCTTTCCTGCACGTTTGTTTCAGTTTTAACTTTATTCTACAAAATATAAACGCGACCTACATTACGCGATTATAGTGTGTTGATTTAGATCATTTCAATCAATCCGTTTGCTTCCGTATAGTATTCTCAGTACTGTATTAAGAATTATTGTTCGATCCCCGAAAGAGTGTTGACTGAAATTTAACCAATGATTGCTACTTTATTATTTTTACCAACATTCATAAGGAAGGGCAGCGAAGAATAGAAATTTAGAATATCGTAGAGTTTCCATTAACATATTGTTCTTTAAACCATTTTATCCAATACATTTTTAAAATTTCTAGTATTGCACTATATCTCAATACGCAGTTTAATGAGATAAAAGAACTTCATGTATTTAGAAATATTAATGGTATAGTAAGTTAAAAATGGAAGTGGTTTTGGTTAAATTTGTCATTGGTTAAATTGATCAAATAGATTAAGTATTTTGGAGAGTATATAATTTCCAAATTGAATGTTTTTCTGTAATAATATTCAGTTACAGCCAGCACGCACCGATTCCAGTATCAATGACCATTGTCAAGAAAGGCAAAGGAAAACTTTAACACTTCAACGAATGCTAGATGTTATTGAATTTTTAAATTAGTTTTTACCAAATAAATGATCCAGTTTCAATTCTGAACAGGTGCCATACATTATAACTAAGAAATGTCTTAGACTATAATAATATAAGTAACTAGCAGATCCCGCCACGCGTTGTTGTGGCTCAAATGTATCTATTATAAATGTATAACACTTCCACGTGGAAGTGGGGGGAATTTTTCGAAAAATCCCTTCTTAGTGTACATTCTCTCGACGTACCCTATTAAAACGCAATCAAAAACGCAGAAAACCGCATCTAAAATAGTATAAATAGAAGCAGAGTTCTTCATGCTAAGTCTTAATCCTTTCTATCTCCACCCAGTGGGGAAATTTCAACATGCAGGCCTATGTTATATAAAAGCACGTGCGTATTCGAATGCAACGTTGTGTCAGAATTTCAAAGGAATTGGTAAGAATAAACGAACATTACATTTTTATTTATATAGATACATAAAGATGATCTGCTTTAGTTCATCCTCACAGAAAAGCAAACTTCGTCGTACTCGTAACGTCATCTGCTCGACATAAAAGCCTTAAACTTAGATTATATCATTTAATTTATATGAGCGTTTAACGGAATAATGTACAGCCTATGTTTACCCTGAAGTTCTATTCTAAATACCGGTAAAAGAATTTTTGAAATCGGATGAGTAGTTTCGGAGATTATTCCCTCTACATACAAACGTACAAACTTTACCTCTTTATAATATTAGTATAGATTGGGTAAAAGTGCCAATAAATCCTCCAGAAAGCAATAAAACATTTTTCTTTGTTACTGCAAAGACAAATGTTTAATTATGATTTAACATAACAGGAAAGAGGTCAGAAGACATCTGCCTTCTACGCGAATATAACTTACTTACGATACACGCGAATATAATTTACTTACGAAGCAACATTTACAGAAAACTGAATTAAAAGTACAGTGTAAGTGACAATAACACTCACAATAGTCAACAAGAGATTGGTGTTCACGTTAAACATATTGTAGCCAGAAAATTTCGGCAAATTTTGTAGAGAGATGACCGAAAACCGAAACGTCTTTTCTTCGATCCATTTATCATCGCTCTTCAAAGACGTTTCGTAAATGTCATCGATGACGTCTTCAGCAGCTTTGGTGACGTTAGAAGAAGAACAACAGACGTCGGAAAATAATAGAAATTGAACACCGGAATTGAAAACAACCAGTAAAATGTCGAATATTGTCAGGTCAGATTTGTCGATGTTGAGGATATACCCGATCTGAAATACGACATTACCAGTGACGAAAACAGTCCAGAAAAGTAATATTGGCGAATAAACGACATTAAGATCGTTTACAATACACTTCAGCTTCCTATAGTTCAGTTGAGCCTCGGCAATTATGTGCGATAGATGATCTTCAATATGCAAGCTTTTCCCAATTAATTTAAAAATACTTTCAATTTCTTTGCATGCAGAAGAAAAGAAAAGAAGTAAGAAATTATTTTCAATAACTATGAAGAATACAAGACAGAAGAACGTGAAATAATGTAATATTTCACGTTCTTCTGTCTTCGTGAAATAATGTAATATTTCACGTTCTTCTGCATTCTTGGTCTTCGTAATTAAACAGGTGTCTGGAAACTAATCTATTTATATCGTTTTCTTTGTAACGCCCTTTAGTTACACTGAAATGGAATGCCAAAAAGTAAGCTGTACTCGTTATCCATATCAAACAGCATTTCAGTAGTAATAGTTTATTGTGTCCTTTGTTAGTTTCAGGTTGAATAATTTCGTTTGCGCTGTTGATTTTCGATAGGATGGTCCGTTTGGTGGCATGAAAATAATAGAAAGAAAATATTTCAGTGCACATACTGAACATAAAATAAAGAAATATAAGCCAATCGACTGCTGATAATTTCCCTTTCGAGGATCGAAGGATTGTTTCAAAAACGTAGTAAATTGGGTATATTTTAGATACTGCTAGCATGAGGGCGATGTGTAGGTAAAATCTTTTTTCGAAATTCAAACCTAAGAATTTCATGCACATCGATAGAAATTTCCATTGGTTATTAAAAATGAAATTTTTCGTGTTGTTTTCCGGAATGACTTGCCGAATCCTTATGCAATTCATATTTTTTCATGCGTTCTCTTTATAATTTGGGTTGAAGGACTTTAGTATAACCTGTAATAAAATAAAAAGAAAACAAAATTAGAAATTCTCAATTAAGCACAAATAAAAATTGATATTATCATAGTGCAGTGCCGTCATTGGAAGCGGTAGATGCGCCACTTTCCTTGAATTTTCTAAAAAATAAATACCTATTAATTTTAATTATATGAAAATAACCGCACAATGTTTTATTATAACCGCATTATGTATCTTATTACAAATTTCTATACTTCACGTGAAAAAAAAAATAAGATTGCAATTCTATATTTGAATATTAGTGGCGGAGTGTTAGCGCCGTATTGTCAGCATCCAAAAAGCCAGATTCGCGCATGCGCTTTACGGAGCACCAACCTCTCCCGGTTTAGCCAATGGAAGCCTACGACCTCGGGTGGACGCTACACGTATAACGCATCGAATTCTATCCAGGACCGCTTCCGGGCTGTTAGCCGCCCGCCCGCTAGATATTTGGCTGCCTTCGCCCCATTACGCGAATCGCGAGCAGATTTAGTCTATAACTAAACCCAACCAAACAAAACAAAATAACAAACAAAAAAATATATACTTTAGAAGTTGATATAGTATCAAAAACGTTCGATTAAGCACTACACAGAGTCCTCAGAAAAACATCACACAAAAGTGCCAGTGCTG
The DNA here is from genome assembly GCF_000671375.1 of Centruroides sculpturatus. Taxonomy (NCBI): domain Eukaryota; kingdom Metazoa; phylum Arthropoda; class Arachnida; order Scorpiones; family Buthidae; genus Centruroides; species Centruroides sculpturatus. Next base: position 275,936 of record NW_019385372.1, read on the forward strand.
CCAGCTAAAACACACACACCAACCAAAAAAATATTGAAGTAGCCCAAGATATACCAAAGATTGCAACGCCACATCACTAGCGAAAATTTAAATTTGCGGAGTGGAATGCTTTCGGATAACCGACTTTCGGATAAACGACGCTCTACTGTATTCGCGTACAAAGTAGCCGGTTTCGATTTATTTCTACAAGAAGTAGTTAAATTATTAAGCGATTAGGGAATTGGGGACATAAACAAAACCCTGATGAAAGAGCCGAAATTTTACTTAAACAAAAGCTTAACCGAACCATTTCTAGCCGAGTACAATGGAGACTGATTTCTTCGTACTATCTATATNTTATAGAACGATTGTAAACGTTCCAGAAACGTTTAAAATAGTTCGTTTGACTAAACGTAAAAATTCTCTAATTAGTCTGGAAACGGCGGACCTAATTCTTGCATTCTGTGAAAACGGGTAAGATTAGCTATAGTCTAATGTAATTATCTTAATCTTCACTATCATTACTTTTTACCCAGCGAAGCGGGTCCTTGCAGCTAGTTAATGTAATAAAGACAGAAATTTTTCCAGTTGAATGAGAGTGACCGAAAAGTTATAAATATTGGAAATTTCTGAGGACACTCAGTCCTAAAACGAATTAGTTAGAAAACAAATGACTTTTAAGTTTAATATATTTAGATTTTTACAGCTATGGTGAGAAACGTTTAAAATCTACAACAGCCCTGTCGCTTCATTTGAGATATACTAATGATGCGACAAAAGAGGTATTTGACATTGACCGGTATATGCACCCCGGGGATTTGGCAGTCCGCGTGTATGCACACTTTTGAACCGTCTTCGATTTCATCTATTAGCCACTCGTAGGGAGCTATTTGACTAAGTGCATTGTTTTAAGATTTAAAAAATAAAGATTTTATGTACGTTTCTTTACAAAGCTATATTTAATTATAACTTTTTTTAAAAGTATATTCATACAATTGTGTGAGACTAATCGGGGGTAGGATGTTTACGAGTTTTTGACTCTCCTACCTCTTACTCGACTCAAGACCTTGAGATCCTGTCTCGCTTGTCTAAAGGATGGGAGAAAAGGGTTAGGAGAAAGGATCGTTAGATTCTTTCACCTGTCAGGATCTGACACCAATGTATCAATTTATCGCGGATAGATACGCGATCAATTTGATGGGGGAATTATCACGAGCGATCTCGTCGAGGACTTCGGGTTCAGTATGGAGTGGATAATGTCGGAAGAAACGCACACCAATCCAAGTTCGTTAACAAAATACCCGTTTATTAGTATACATTCTATCATAGTTAATTATTGGAATACAAATCCCTCTCGGATTTGTATTCCAATAACTCTCGGGGTTTTAATCCGTATAGTTCATAAAGTAGCGGGCGAAACATAAATTAGTCGCGACCCTGACCGCGAGTTTGGAATATTGGAGAGAGAGCTTACATATTATCACGAGTAGAATAAATACCTCTAGTTATATCGTGGATGTAGGTTCTTGTCCTCCTGGATTCGTAATATAGTCTAAAGTTCAAAGTCTAAGTTCAAGTCGTAATCAAAGTCCGAATTGTAAAGTCTATTGAAAACGGTGGCGACGAGAGGCAGGTAATCCACACACACACAGTATAGAAAATAACTTTTTTTTCCTCTTTTGTGGTCATCGTACTTGTCTTTTATATGGGGCTATGTTTTCAAGATTTCCCCACATACGTCACAGGTGATGATCTTCTTTGACCAATGGTGGGCGAAGTAACAAAATTATGACACAACAGTTAACTCATCCCCTACAAGGAAGTATCCCCGTGGGAACAGAGTTTTTATGAGCGATTTGTATGAGAAAATTTGTCGGTTGTTTTTTCCTTTTTGTGTTAACCCTAATTTTAAATCTAACTTTTAACCTAATGAATAAAAATATTCGAATCTTAAATTCGGGCCCTCACAATTGAAGAATATTTTATACCAGGTATATACGTACAGTACATCCACCACACATTTTATTTCACCGAGTAAGTTTTTATAATTTTATTTTTAATTGTAGCCCTTACATCGTGGCTAGCGATTCGGAATATAATTGTGATATTAAAAATGCATTTAGAGAAGTCTACGGTTATTACTGGCTTATCGAGTAAACGATACGAATGAACCCTAGACCGTCGCTAACGCGCAATTGACCGATTGCCCCTGGATGTCGGTTTCATACAGAAACACAGCTTCCCTATCATCAAATGTTACGGCACGTCACTCTCATAGTGTAAAACTTAATCTTATGATTTGAAAAGTTTCTATTCAAATCTGATCATGCTCTTTATAATTAATTGAGTTTATATAAATGAGATCTTGACTACCCAATATTCGTTTATTATGAACGATTATGTTGATGACACTCGTATCTAGAAGCAAAAGTAAGTAGGCTCTGCAGTATCTATCGGGCAAATTCTGTAAATATTTCTGACAATTCTGACTTTTTATAATAATACACGAAAGAATATTCATTACAAAAAGTAGCGAATGGGCGAAGTCTGCTCTATTTCATACACAGAAAGTTGTTTAGGAAGAAAATTAGAAATTCGGTTGTCAACTCACCTTACGAAAGAAACTTGTGAGAAGAAGAAAAGGACAACGTCGTGTTAATGAAAAATGCTTTTTCGTGTGCTGCACGAACAATTTAGAGAAATCGATAGGTTTGACATATTAAACGGAAGTTTACATTAAGTAAATATTTACTCGAATGTCTTGATGTTTATTCCGTGAATAATCGATATTATGCATTTTAATGAGAAAAAATGTATAAATTTGAAATAACGGGATAAATATTTATTCACCATAAATCATATTTTGAGTGCTATTATTGTTATTTTTGTTTTTTAAGTTTTCGAATTTTCTAAATTTCAGAGTTATCAGTTGTGTTTGGTGAAATATTTGGATAATAGACCGTGACTGACAGATATTTCTGGAATTACTGATTTTCTTAGTTGCTTTTAATTTGTATGTTGAGTGTAGTAATCTCACGCTAAAGGGCATTACTTAGCTTCTGTAAATAAATAATAATTGTTCGACAAATTTTATACAGTAAAAAAATTTTTTTGTTAAGTTTATGACATTTAATCGTAAAAGTTTGCAATTTTTATTATCTTTCAGATAATGAAATAAGTAATAAATGAAGCAACGTCGACAAATTTTAATATTGTTTGAATTTGCAAACAATTCAATTTTTCATTTTACTCCATTTTCCGTTCATAAATGTAAAAAAAAACATATCAACGTGAGTTGCGTATTATTTCCGGCTTTTATGAGTTTTCATTAAAAACTCTTACGTATATTATTAAACAAACTATAAAAATGTGTGGTGTTATCTGTCATCAGATTCTGTTATAAAAGTTTTTTATAGTGTTAATTACTAGAAATGGCAAATAAAAAAAAAAACTTAGTTTTGAAGCTAAGGGTGGCTTTTACGTGTCCCTCATATAAAAGCCACCATGCCATTCTTTTAATACTTACCCCATTTTGAAATAGCAAGCGAAATAGACGCCAACACACACACAAACATATATACATATTCAGGGATTTTTTGCCATTATTGAGATTTTTTCCATTGAAGTGGTCTCAAAATGTGGAGATTTGGATCAAATTTAACAAGATTTCTATTCTGTCTCTTGTTATGATACATAATAACCAGAAATAAAACAAGGAAACAATGAACACATTTATCTTCTTCTCGAGAAATAATGATTCTTCTCAAATGCGGATTTCATAATAAAAATACAATCTGTTTCAAATCTCTTTTAAAATAATTTTATCTTTGTCAATAGTTTGAGGACGGCAGTAGCAATTGGGCGTGCACCTTACGATGGGTGGCACCAAAAGACGTTCGTGATTCAAATGGCTGGATTGAATTACGAAATGACGAAACACGGAAGATACGCCATGTCCTCAACCACGTTAGAAAATATACAGAAAAGACGAAAGTTGTGGAAGTGACGTTCATCAGTTAAATTCCAGTCAACACACTTTCGGCGATCGAAAAAAGAATTATTTATTAAAATCGAGGATAGTTTACGGAAACAAACAGATTCGATTGAAATAGTCTAAATGAACAGACTATTAACAAAGAAAATAATTTAGGTCGTGTCTATAATATATTTTACGATAGAAATAAAACTAGAACAAACGAACAGAAAAGAGAAGCATCTGTTTGACCCAAAATGTTTAGTGTTTTATCTCTTATAAAGGTTGGATTCGAACAGAATGGTAAAAATTCTCCCGATCGAAGGATTATATTTTTACAAGTAAGTCTTTTCCTTTTGCTTTCTATATTTGTCTTCGAGAATATTTAAAATTTTAATAATTTTTAATTGAAATAAATGCTCACTCATCTCTTTCAGATATATCATGAGTTACATTCGGGATTACGCAAATCTTACGCTGTTTGATTTAATTGTGAATAGAAAAATCGACTGAAATGACGAACTTCGCTTGCAATGAGCTTCGTTCGCTTTTTAAACTTTCAGAGATTTACGAACATTAAACCAAGTGCTATGGATAATTTCGTTTATAAATAAACGAGTTCGATTTAATAAATTTCTAACTTGGATTTCATTAGTTCTGAATATACAGTTATTCAAAAGTTGCAATACAGTGCAATGACGTTCGTTCAGACAGGATTTTGGAACAAGTTGCTGGAATTTCTCGTAGTTTTTTTATGTCATACGTCTTGCGTATAACAAGTAAGTCACTCTTAGCTGTGAATATTAACGTATGTGAAAAATGACGAGTAGATCGAGAAAACCGAATAAATTAAGAAATTATTATGCATGATTATAAAGGAGTCTATCAGTGCGGGATATGCGGACATCTGTCTACAGGCCGGGGATTAATAAAATATTTCCGAGAAAAACCTTTCTTCTTGGCAAAGCTTTAGGAAGAAAACATTCTCTCGGTTTCAAACAACTACGCTACTTTCGTCGTCGTATTTTCCAAAAGAGGCGAGTCAGCATAAGAAAATTGACAGATTGTAAAAAGAATACAGTAGTTTAATATTCCACTGATCTGAATGCATAGTGTGGAGATACATCCGACGATGCGCATTCAAATCCGAGAGAAAACCCTCTCATAAATTAATTATGCAAGCACACAGAAGTTATCCGAACCGGGCTAACGTTAAACCGAAGACAATACTGTGGTCGGACAAATCGACACTTTTTGTATACCATGAGATTACAGACAAGAAAGTCATTCGCAGATAAGACGAAGCTAATAATCCAGCGTGTCATTCAGGACCAGTCCAGAACCACAGTGTCTAATGGTTTGGGAATGAACGAGCGCAGAATTTGGAAGCTTGTATTTCTGCAGCGGTGTTGCGAACTCCAAAGCCTATTCTAATTCTTCGTAACGTCAAAGCGAATCGTAACGTAAACTTTTCCCGAGACGTACCTGTATTTTGCCGCAGACGGCTAAATGGCCGAGCGGTTAAGTTGGCGACCTACCGCTCTGAGTAACCCGGAATCAATCGGACGTTCGAAAAATCCATAGGTATTTTTCGGGGGAGTGGTCCGACCGGATATATTGGCTCCCGTCCGTCAGCACCCCGCCGTTCCAATGTGAGCCTGGCCGAAATTATAATAAGCTTGCTAAATAACGTTTTCTTAGTGCATTCTGAGCGGAAAGAGTAAAAAAAAGTGAAGTGCATGTATTTTGCCGCATGATCACGCTCGTCCAGAAAATGCTAGAAAACACTTAAGATGCAATATAGATGCAACATAATCGTATACCTGTACACCCTTGGTCTACGTCGAACCCGAACACGTCTCCGAAAGAAAATGTATGGAGATTTTTGAAAAAAAAGACGACTCGACGCATCCTCGCATGTTAGAACAATTAAGTACTGTACGCATTTAAGAAAAGAATTGGAAATAATTTCCCCCAGTTGTTGCACAAGTTTGTATCTTCAATGTCTCAACCCCTTGCAACGTTTAAAAAGCGAAAAGATGATGCCATTCTATGGTTTTTACGGAATCTTAAAACACGAACGAAATACAAAGAAACGCATTGCAAAGGCTCCTCTGATTATAAATTGCATATTTTAATAGAAACGAAATCCGAGCTTCTGACACGTTAGCACGATAACTTATCTTTACGATAAATTACTTTTTCTTACAAAAGTAAACATCAGCGCATTATACTGTACAATAAAATTTTTATGGGTTGAACGAAACTTATTGCAAGCGGGTTTGTATTTTACAGCTTCTTGTACCGATTAAAAAAATCTTGTGTCGTCTGCTTGAGACGCTATAATTGCTCTTCGAATAAATTAAAATATACATTACAATATTATATCATTTATTAATCTTTATTCTCCCGTATAGGATATTGGAAGAATCTGTCCATAGTCGTGATGAAAGCCACGATTCAAGTCGTAATTCCCGTTCTGTGCGTTCTGTTTTCAGGTCAGAATCTCATTGTTAGATGATAAAATATTTTGCCACTTCCATTCGTGTCTAATAACTGCAAAACTCGGTTATTAGAGCTGAACGACGAATATGTGTAAAGATGGAGAAAGAGACTTTTAACAGTTGAGAAAACACGAGATTCTGTTGTATCTATCTTTTAATGAATACCCTATGTTATATTTGACAAATACAAAAAATGTCTTTTCTATAACAGGAGGTTTTATGATCGAAACTCCTCGTCGACTAATTTACTTATTATTAATTCAGGATGTTAACTTTAAAAAATATTTTCAGAGATCGTGAATTTTGCCTTAGCTGACGATGACTTGGAAGACATGGGCAGCAAGATGTGTCCGTTTCTCTGTTCGATGTATTGCCATTTCCCGATAACAATCGTCCCTGAAATGTGCGAAGAATACTGCGACTGTGACACCACTTCTAATTCTTCGTCCAGAGAACTGCCATCTGCCGAGTTCTAATGCAAGAAAGCATAACGTTGATAAAAATCAATTTATTCCCTTCTTATATCATAAAAAGAATTTGATTTCGACTTTAATGTAAAACTCGAGGATATTTCAAATAATTTGCTGTTGCCGAGTAATATAGAATATAATTGTGTCTGTATTAAATTTTTCTCGTCATACAATAAATAAATGTTAATTCTTCTATCCTTTACGAAATTCGAGATCTATTGACAGCATTGATTTGAAAAGAAATTGCGACGGAGAATTGTAAGAGTCGTTTAAGAATTTTCTACTTAAAACCTGCTTGCTACAAAAATTAATAGTGAAGATTTGAGAGTAATAAGTAACGAATAATAAAAGACGTACACTAAGTGTTCAGCCGAAAAAACCCCTGTGAGCAGCGTGCGTGAGATTACTATACCCTTTACATTTAATGTCGACGTGCAGTTTTCCGGCTGCGAAGCCGTGGGTCTAAAAGAAAAGAGCTCAAGCTTAATCTGAGTTTTATAATCTAATAATTATTGGCTGAGTACATTTTGTTAAATGTTAAATGTTCTGACTTACACCAGTAAGTGGTGCAGTTATATAAAAGCTAGACAGAGTAAAGATTAAGACTTAAATCTGGAGTGATGGTTTAAATATAATACTAAAATTAATACAGAAATTAAACTATCAGGTCATGTAGTAAGCATAAAAAATTAATTGAACAATTAGGAAAAAAAGACAAAAAACTAAAAACTTTAATCTAACTAACTTAAAAATTGCTTATAATAATTTATTACTAAACAAAAATGCTGACAAAAACAACAATTCAGACAGAAAATCTAGCAACGAATTGCTTAACTTTCTCGGCAACATTTGCTGGCGTCATCTCTTATCATATTTTATTTTTGAAATTTCATATTTTTAACTATTATAAAATGGCAAAAAGCTAAATTTTGAGGGTAGGGATGGGTTTTATAAAGAATTGTATATGCTAATATCGAGTAAAATCGACATTAATTCTGATACTATTAGAAATACATACGCGCCTCTCTATTCTCCCATCTTTTCTATCTTTAATTACCAAATTTAAGAGATATTTAAATCCTTACAAACAAAATACATTTAATTAGGCTACTCTTTGTTTCGATCACAGACGTACGCAATGGGAATTTGAGGTCGAAGTTCTTTTGGTTTTCCACCTATTCAATTGTAAAACGACGTATCGTCTTATATTGTATCTATCTTTATCATTGTATCGTCATTATCGTCGTTTTATCATTGTATTTGCCATTGTATCGTCTTATATCGTATACTATGCATTTAAATTAGCTCTGCAAAGAGAAAATTTCAAAATGCCAAACGTCTCTGTTTGCCGTTACACAGCGGCAGTGCAAGCTATCCACGTGCTTAAAAGGGACGAACGCAATGCCTAGTTCCAGCAAAACGGAATGTCGATGGATCTCTTAGGATGGAAATATAAAGAACAGAAATAGCCGTGATTATTACCGAGTCGATCCGAGGTTTATTCCGATGGAGAAGCTTTAAAACGGGATATGCCGTAACATTTTAAATACGAAGGAATTGTATTAAATAACAATATTCAGATTCAGGTTTTCAGACGTATAATGAGGATACAAATGTGCTTTTTTCAAAGTTACATAACGCAAGATATACAATGGTAAATAGTCTATACAAGGTTTAGGTAGAAAACAAATCGACTCTGTATTGTGGATGAACTCTTAATGTGGTTTAAAATTTATAAGTGAAGACTTTCGAAGATATAATAAATATAAAGTACATTCGTTGACCAGAAATTTTTTTTATTTATACAATTCTATTCTTGGAATAAAAATTACTAATGTATAAGTGAATTGTGAATGAAATATCCTTTATTGCAGAATTTCTAAAGTTAGAAATCTAAGCGGAATTCATTTTAACTACAGTACCTTGGGATGAGAGCATTGCTGTAGTAAATAATGAAACCGAGTAGAAGTAAGCATTGATAAAATCTACGCTGAAAAAATTAAATAAATTCAAGTGTATAACTGCGGAAGATCCAGCTAAGCTGATCAATAATTATGTGTATGGGTTCATGCAAAGTTAGCTGCTTATACGAAAATCACGGCCAGATTCGTCACAGTTTCCAATTTATTTTCAGTAAAAATTTTTTTCATTTTTGCTCTCAATGTGTGCCAGACCATGCAGTCATAATAAAATAATAAAAGATACACACGGATGTAATTCACATACGAAGCAACGTTTATAGAGGGCTGAAGTAAAAGTACAGTATAAGTGACAATAACACCCACAATAGTTAACAAGAGATTCGTGTTCACATTAAACATATTGTAGCCAGAAATTTTCGGCAAATTTTGTAGAGAGATGATTGAAAACCGAAACGTCTTTTCTTCGATCCATTTGTCATCGCTCCACGAAGACATTTCGTAGATGTCGTTGATGACGACGTTAGCAGCTTTGATGACGTTAGAAAAAGAACAACAAACGTCGAAAAATAATAGAAATTGAACTACGGTATTGAAAACAACCACTAAGATGTCGAATATTGTCAGGTTAGATTTGTCGATGTTCAGGGTACACCCGATCTCAAATACGACATTACCACTGACAAAAACAGTCCACAAAAGTAATATTGGCGAATAAATGACATTAAGATCATTTACAATACGTGTAAGCTTTTTATACTTGACTTGAGCCTCGGCCATTATGTGCGATGGATGATCTTCAATAAGCAAGCTTTTCCCAATTAATTTAAAAACACTTTCAATTTCTTTGCATGCAGAAGAAAAGAAAAGGAGTAAGAAATTGTTTACAATAATCATGAAGAAAACAAAACAGAAAAACGTGAAAGAATGTAATAAACGTTATTCGTCTTCGTAATTAAACAGGTTTATGGAAACTAATCTATTTATATCGTTTTCTTTGTAACGACCTTTAGTTACGCTGAAATATAATGCCAAAAAGCATGTTACACCCGTTACCCGTATTAAATAGCATTTCAGTAATAATAGTTTATTGTTTCATTTGTTAGTTTCAGGTTGAATAATTTCGTTTCCGCTATTGAATTTCGATAGGATGGTCCATTTGCTGGTGTGAAAATAATAAAAAGAAAATATTTCAATGGACATAAGTTACTGAACATAAAATAAAGAAATATAAGCCAATCGACTGCTGATAATTTCCCTTTGGAGGATCGAAGGTTTGTTTCAAAAACGTAGTAAATTGGATATATTTTGGCTCCTGCCAGCATGAGGGCGATGTGCAAAGAAAATTTATTTTCGAAATTCAAACCTAAGAATTTCATGCGCATCGATAGAAATTTCCATTGGTTATTAAAAATTAAACTTTTCCTGTTGTTTTCCGGAATGACTTGTCGAATCCTTGCGCAATCCATATTTTTTTACGTGTTCTGTTTATAATTCGGGTTGAACAAATTTAGACTTTTCGTATAATAAAAGAAAAGAGACCAAAATTACAAATTGTCAATTAAACAAAAATTAAAATTGATAATATCATAGTGTAAAACTTTATATTGTGATTTGAAGGGTTTCCATTCAAATCTGATCACGCTCTTTACGATTAATCGAGTTTATATAGATGTGATCTTGACCTTTCAATATATGTTTATCTTGAAAGAGTATTATGAACGATTGTGTTGATGACAGTCGTATCTACAAGCAAAAGTGAGTCAGCTCTGCAGTATCTAACATGCAAATTCTATGAACATTTCTGACAATTCTGACTTTTTACAATAAACAGGAAAGAATATTCATTACAAAAAGTAGCGAATGAGCGAAGTCTGCTCTGTTTCATACACAGAAAGTTGTTTAGGAAGAAAATTAGAAATTCGGTTGACAACTCACCTTACGAAAGAAACATCTGAGAAGAAGAAAAGGACAACGTCGTGTTAATGAAAAATGCTTTTTCGTACGCTGCAGGAACAATTTAGAGAAATCGACAGGTTTGTTTAAAATATTAAACGAAAGTTTACTTTAAGTAAATATTTACTCGAATATCTTGTAGTTTATTCCGTGAATAATAGATATTATGCATTTTAATGAGAAAAAATGTATAAATTTGAAATAATGTGATAAATATTTATTCACCGTAAATCATATTTAGAGTGCTGTTATGATTAATTTCGATTTTTAAACTTTCGAATTTTCTAAATTTCAGAGTTATCAGCTGTGTTTGGTGAAATATTTGAAAAATAGGCCGTGACTGACAGATATTTCTGGAATAACGGATTTTGTTAGTTATCTTTTTATAGGGAAAACTAATTCGTATGTTGAGTGTAGTAATACCACGCAAAAGATCATTACGTTTATTAGTTTATGACATTTAATCGTAAAAGTTTGCAATCTTTATTATCTTTGAGATAATGAAATAATATCGATTCTTGCAGGAAAAGTAATAAATAAAGCAACGTTAATATTCTTTGAATTTCAAACAATTCAATTTTTCGTTTTACTCCATTTTCCGTTCATCTATATCTATATCTATATCTATATTATATATATATATAAATGGACATGTATGTCCCTATATTTCACTTTTCCGCCAAAACTACACATCGCACGTGAATGGTGTTTGTATGTGGTGGTAGCCCCAAGTCTCCATTTGTGCTCTATGGTGGTTGCGTCTCAATAGCTATAAGGGTGCGGGAGATATAAGGCTGAAAGTGGTTGAAAGTGACTTTTTATTTCGAATGTTTTGTTCGAATTTGTTCGAATTTAATTCGAACATAAAATTCGAATATTGGTTCGATTATAGAACGATTGTAAACGTTCCAGAAACGTTAAATACAGTTCGTTTGACTTGACGTTAACAGGAGACGTTCAGAAATAGAATCGGGTCCAGGTTTGTAATTAGTCTGGAAACGGGGGACCTAATTCTTGCATTCTGTGAAAACCGGTAATATTGGCTATAATGTAATTATCTTAATCTTCACTATCGTTACTTTTTGCCCACAAATAAAAACCCAGCGAAACGGGTCCTTGCAGCTAGTATTTATATAAAAACCTATCAACGTGAGTTGCGTGTCTTTTCCGGCTGTTATTAGTTTTCATTAAAAGTTTTTTATACTAGCTGCAAGGACCCGCTTCGCTGGGTTTTTATTTGTTCGTACATTTGTATGTAATATAGTTTTTGTTTTTTATATATAAAAGACTGTTTTTCTAAGTAATCTAGAATCTAGCTGCAAAGACCCACTTCGCTGGGCAAACAGTAACGATAGTGAAGATTAAGATAATTACATTATAGCCAATTTTACCCGTTTTCATAGAATGCAATAATTAGGTCCCCCGTTTCCAGACTAATTAAAGAATTTTTACGTCCAGTCAAACGAACTATTTTCAATTTGATCAATTTTATGAAACGTTTACAATCATTCTATAATCGAACCAATACGAATTCGAATACGGATTCGAATTCGAAAAAATTTTTAAAATCGAAATAGAAAATCCTCCACTTTCAACCACTTTCAAGCCCATATCTCCCGCACCCTTATAGCTATCGAGATACAACCACCATAGTGCACGAATGGAGACTTAAAGCTACTACCACATACAAACACCATTCATGTGCGATGTGTAGTTTTGGCTGAAAAGTGAAATATAGGGACACACACGTCCATATATATATATATACTAGCAGACCCTGCCACGTGTTGTTGGGGCTCAAAATGTATCTATTATAAATATATAACACTTCCCCGTGGGCGGGGAAAATTTTTCGAAAAATTTCTTCTTAGTGTACATTCTGTTGACGTACCCTATTAAAACGCAAAAAAACCGCATCTAATATATTATAAATAGCAGAAGAGTTCTTTACCGTAAGCCTTAATCCTAACCATCTCCCATCAGTGGAAGGAATTTCGACACGTATATATATAAAAACACGTGCGTATTCGAATGCAGCGTTGTGTCAAAATTTCAAAGGAATCGGTAGGAACAAACGAACATTACATTTTTATTTATATAGAGAGATTGAAGATGATCTGCTTTAGTTCATTTTCACAGAAAAGCAAACTTAGGGCGTCGTACTCGTAGCGCCATCTGTTGGACATAAAAGCCTTAACCTAGATTATATATTTTAATTTATATGAATGTTTAACGGAATAATATACAGCC
>NW_019385372.1:290370-300490 GCF_000671375.1 Centruroides sculpturatus
GTGCGTATTCGAATGCAGCGTTGTGTCAAAATTTCAAAGGAATCGGTAGGAACAAACGAACATTACATTTTTATATAGATAGATAGAAGATGATCTGCTTTAGTTCATTTTCACAGAAAAGCAAACTTAGGGCGTCGTACTCGTAGCGCCATCTGTTGGACATAAAAGCCTTAACCTAGATTATATATTTTAATTTATATGAATATTTAACGGAATAATATACAGCCTGTGTCCACCCTGAGGTTCCATTCTGGATATTGGTGACAGAATTTTTGAAATCGGATGAGTAGTTTCCGAGATTACCTGCTGCAAACAAACTTACATACAAACATACTTACAAACATTACCTCTTTATAATATTAGTATAGATATATATATCTATAGAAAGACAGATATAGATTATTAAACAAACTATAAAAATGTGTGGTGTTATCTGTCATTAGATTCTGTTATAAAAAATTTTTTTATAGTATTAATTAATTACTAAAAATGGCAAAAAACCCCTTAGTTTTTAGGGTAATGGTGTCTTTTATGTGTTCTTCATATAAAAGCCACCATGCCATTCTTTTAATACTTACCCCATTTCGCAATAACAAGCGAAATAGACGCCAATATACACAAAAACATACGTACAGTACATATTCATGAATTTTTTGCCCATTATTGAGTATTCTTTAATTGAAAAAATCTCCAAACGTGGAGATTTAGAAAAAACTCTCAGAATGAAATTTAACACGATTTCCATTCTTTCTCTTGTTATGCATACATAATAACTAGGAAAGTAAAAGAAGGAAAACAATGAACGCATTAATCTTCTTGAGAAAGAATGATTCTTCTCAAATGCGTGTTTCATAATACATTTATAATAGCAATTGGGTGTGCACCTCACGATGGGTGGCACCGAAAGACGTTCGTAATTCAAATGGCTGGTGCGAATTACGAAATAACGAAACACGGAACAGACGCCATGTCGCGAAGCACGTTAGAAAATATACAGAAAAGACTAAAGTTACAGAAGTGACGTTCATCAGTTAAATTCCAGCCAACACACTTTCTGTGATCAATAAAGAATTATTTATTAAAATGGAATATAGTTTACGAAAGAAACTTTTTAAATTCAAATGATATAAATCAACAGATTATTAACAAATAAACTAATTTGGGTCGTGTCTGTATGTTTTACAATAGAAATAAAGTAAAACAAACGCGTACGAAAGAAAAGCATCTGTTTGACCTAAAATGTAGTGTTTATCTCTATATATTTAATTATAAAGGTTGGATTCGAACAGAAAGGCACAAATTTTTCCGATTAAAGAATTAGATATGTTTACAGTCAAGATCATTTCAAAGTTCACAACTAAAAAGATTGTACTTTTTTACATATAAAACAATGCATTTTTGGTCTGTTAACTACTTTGCATATTGCAATAACCTTGCTAATTTGCATAAAACATTAGCTAACTGATTCAATTGTTTCAGCAGTAAACAATTGAATAGCTATGAGTGAAGTATTTTTATATCAATTGACAGGAAATAAAACGTCGTAAGACAGTAAGAAATTAATTTGAGTATAATGCAAAATTCAATTCCAAAATTGTTAATTAAATAGATTTTTTGTCTCAATAAGAAGGTTTGCCAAAGAATAAAGAATTGAATCTTGAAGAAAGAGTGCATATTTTATTAATACAGGAGCGTAAAAATGGCGATTTTCTTCTATTATTGCAAAAAAGCATCGAATATCACGAGAAGGTGTTAGAAAAGTAATGGTCAAATATTTAAATAACAGTACAGTGAGAAATTTACCACGAGGACAACATCAAGAGAAAATGCAATGATTTACCATGAGGCAACCAAAAACTGTTTTATAACAGCTAAAGAAATAAATGATTAAATAAAAAGGGTTTCCATGGAAGAGCGGCTCGTAGAAAAACCAATGATTTCAGCAGTGAATCAGAAGAAAAGACTGGCTTTTGCAAAAAAATTAGTGGACAAGCCCTTAGAGTTTTGGAAGCTTGCTATTTGGAGTGATGATTTAAAATGAGAGTTTGCAGGATGGTAAACGACGAAAATTTGTTTGGAAAAAGAAAAATCAAGCATTCGATAAATATAACACTGCGGAAACAATAAAACACTCACTTTACATGGTTTGGAGGGTGTTTTTCAGGGTTCGGAATGGGCAATATTGTTCAAATTCACGATCGCATGAAATCAGTAGATTACAAAGAGATACTTGAAGAAAATTTAGTGGCATCAAAAACGGGGATTGAACATGAATTTGTCTTTCAACAAGTCAATGATCCCAAAACGTACAGCATTGCTTCTCAGAAAATATTTCAATCAAAGTGATATCGAAGTTTTTGAATGGCCACTGCAGTTACCAGACTTAAATTTAATAATAGAACATCTGTGGGATGAATTAGACTGCTGTATTCCTCTTATCCATAGAAAATATTTATTATTGTACAGAGAAGAATTATTTAAGGTTTTGTCAGAAATTGGGCAAAATATCATTGATAAATTAATTAAAACTATGCAAAGTCGATTTCTTCACGAAATTCGGGACAAATGTGGTCCAACAAAGTTCTGATTTGACTTTTTCTCAATGTTTTATTTTGTTCAATTTTGAAATGGTTTTGACATACAACACAATTTTACAACTTGTAAAACGTACATAATATTTTCTTCAAAAGTTATTGTTGGATTTAATTTTAAAAAATCAAATCTGAATAATAAATTTAAGGTTAATTCAATTTTTACATATAGGTAAGATGATGATAAACTTAAAAGTTCAAATACAGGCTATGTCAAAATAATATAAAGTATGTTGTGCTGATTAAACATTTCCCTTTTATCATGCAATTACTCCGAACGGACAGAAGAACATAAACAAATGCATATGTTCGGCATATATATGATTAAGCTGAAAGACAATTTTTATTATATAGGGTCGACGTACAGAAAANCTGAATTTTTTGGCAGATTACATCCGTGAGTTCTCTTATCCCATCAGAATCTTAACATTACACATTACAAACTGATGTAGAAAATATGATTTATGATCTATCTTTCTTCGTTAAAATCGAATTAAACGGACAGACATCCAGTAGTATCATTCTTCTTTGTTCCATTACAATATTTGTTAAGTTAAACTGAAAAATAATCGACTAAAAATTTTTAAAATATTTTTTTCGAAAATTAAGTAAATATAATTAAAAATTATTTAAATAACTAAATTTATTGTTACTCGTTATTAACAATAAATATTAGGATTTTTTTCATTTTATAATAATTACAGTCGACCCCCCCAATAACACTGTTGATTATTCCGTTTTATACAAATTTCATGTTGTACGAGTCACTTAGATTTTACAAATACATGTGCCGGGCTGTCAACGGCTCACGTATTTGTAAAATCTAAGTGACTCGTACAACATGGAATTCGTATAAAACGGAATAATCAACTGTGTTATAGGGGGTCGACTGTACTAATATAAAACGTTTAATAAATATAGTAAAGTATTATTTGGAGTTTTCATTTTTTTCATTTATACTAGATAAAAATTCAAAATATAAATTAATCTTATATTTATTTTTATTTCATATTGAATATTTTGTAATATATTTACAACGAAATAATACATTGTCATTGTAATTTTTGGATACTTGACATTCCAAAATGAACTAAATAAGTTAAAATATTGCATTTAAATCTTAACTTATTTACTAAATTATATCTGAGAGAAACGTAAAAAGTCTGATAATTTATTCTAATTTATATTGTTATATAATATATATTCTGATTTTTGTCATCAACAAAGACCGGTTTTTCTACTTATGTCGTGGTTTTTATATGGCGTAAGTTAAAGAAATTTAATCTAATTGTCTTTTTTCTTTTATAAAATACTAGCAGACCCCGCCACGCGTTGTTGGGGCTCAAAATGTATCTATTATAAATATATAACACTTCCCCGTGGGCGGGGGAAATTTTTCGAAAAATTTCTTCTTAGTGTACATTCTGTTGACGTACCCTATTAAAACGCAAAAAAACCGCATCTAATATATTATAAATAGCAGAAGAGTTCTTTACCGTAAGCCTTAATCCTAACCATCTCCCATCAGTGGAAGGAATTTCGACACGTATATATATAAAAACACGTGCGTATTCTAATGCAGCGTTTTCGTGACGTACCCTATCTGTGTACCAAATTTCAGCTTTCAACTCCTAACCGTTTGAGCTCTGCACTTATTATTATTATTAAAAACCAATGATTTCAGCAGTGAATCAGAAGAAAAGACTGGCTTTTGCAAAAAAATTAGTGGACAAGCCCTTAGAGTTTTGGAAGCTTGCTATTTGGAGTGATGATTTAAAATGAGAGTTTGCAGGATGGTAAACGACGAAAATTTGTTTGGAAAAAGAAAAATCAAGCATTCGATAAATATAACACTGCGGAAACAATAAAACACTCACTTTACATGGTTTGGAGGGTGTTTTTCAGGGTTCGGAATGGGCAATATTGTTCAAATTCACGATCGCATGAAATCAGTAGATTACAAAGAGATACTTGAAGAAAATTTAGTGGCATCAAAAACGGGGATTGAACATGAATTTGTCTTTCAACAAGTCAATGATCCCAAAACGTACAGCATTGCTTCTCAGAAAATATTTCAATCAAAGTGATATCGAAGTTTTTGAATGGCCACTGCAGTTACCAGACTTAAATTTAATAATAGAACATCTGTGGGATGAATTAGACTGCTGTATTCCTCTTATCCATAGAAAATCTTTATTATTGTACAGAGAAGAATTATTTAAGGTTTTGTCAGAAATTGGGCAAAATATCATTGATAAATTAATTAAAACTATGCAAAGTCGATTTCTTCACGAAATTCGGGACAAATGTGGTCCAACAAAGTTCTGATTTGACTTTTTCTCAATGTTTTATTTTGTTCAATTTTGAAATGGTTTTGACATACAACACAATTTTACAACTTGTAAAACGTACATAATAATTTCTTCAAAAGTTTTGTTGGATTTAATTTTAAAAAATCAAATCTGAATAATAAATTTAAGGTTAATTCAATTTTTACATATAGGTAAGATGATGATAAACTTAAAAGTTCAAATACAGGCTATGTCAAAATAATATAAAGTATGTTGTGCTGATTAAACATTTCCCTTTTATCATGCAATTACTCCTAACGGACAGAAGAACATAAACAAATGCATATGTTCGGCATATATATGATTAAGCTGAAAGACAATTTTTATTATATAGGGTCCACGTACAAAAAACTACGGCTGCATAAGTAGTACAGTTTCGATACACTTTGGGGTATACAGTATTTTGGAAGACTACATCAGTAATTTTACATAATTTTCAGTTTCATTTGTTAGTTTCTTGTTAAAATTTATTTAATTTGCCTAACTTACCGTCGATAACTTTACAAATATCTGCAAGAACACGAAGCAATATATTTTGTGAATTATCAATTTAACTGTAGTCTATTTTCTGATATTTTAAAATATGCCACTAAAAATGTTAATTTAAAAATCCTCTATGAACTTTTTATTTACTTTTTGGTATTTCGAAATTAAATTGCCGTCCAGAAAGTCTTGTAATTCACGTTAAGTTCCTGTACTTAATTGTTAATTGAGCTGCAATTCGAAAAAATTTTAGATTTACAAATTTTCACTGTTGTGTTTCTGTTCATCTATCCGTCCTTCCTTAATCACGAGATCGTAGTTACATAGATGAAAGCCGAGTCCAGATATGGAAAAAAAAGTGGCAGTTGGCTCTGATGGACTACACATAACCTCTGTTGAACATCAGAAGTCACGTTATTTCAATTGAAATCTTTTCCCCGCAAAGAGTTNAAAAAAAGTGGCAGTTGGCTCTGATGGACTACACATAACCTCTGTTGAACATCAGAAGTCACGTTATTTCAATTGAAATCTTTTCCCCGCAAAGAGTTAAATGGATGACTGGAATGACTCTATTGCTATCGGAAAGGTATCATGTACAAGGGCTTAACACTCCAGCACTAATTTGAAGTGGAAAACATGTAGAAAACTTGCACGAACATGAATTCACGTGACCAAATCGTCATGGTGAAATGTGGTTCATGCCAGTTCTCTATATGTTTTCTCTACTGCAAGATCTGCCTTCTGTGCCATATTTGTGACACGCTGTTTGTGGAGGTGTTATAATTTAGGCTTGTGTCTGAACATTTATCACGCATAGAAGATAAAAAAATTTTAGCAGGTTATTCAAGAACTCTTACAGGTCAAGACTCTGACTGGTACAAAAGTAATCATTTTTATTTGTGGTGGAGTTGATCCGTACGAAAATGATTCCAATTCGTTCATAGAGAATCGCAATTCATTGCCGAAGATAGAACATAAGATATGGTTACATCGTACACTACTTTATCTTAACAACCCAATTTTTAAAGTTTAATCACATGAAAGCGTACAAATCACTCAAAGTTCACAATTTTCTTATAAGAATTTGGGTTGGTTCAAACATTTTGGTAGTTCTTCAGAACACAAACTTCTCTTGCTAGGAAAGTTAAGTGTGTTAAAACAAACTACAGCAAATGAACTAGGTCCTTGTACTAACAAAAAGTTACATTTTATGGTGGTTTTATTCAACATTGCACAGAATTTCTCCTAATGCTGTATTATAATTTTTTCTTTGCAATTACCGAATTTGTTTTATTCTGTTTTAAAATTTACTTAAATCATGTTTTTTCATTAGATGAACCATTCAGGAAGTTTACACCTTCCCACACTTATAAAATTATCTAATGAAAAATAAGCTTTTTGGAATAACTAAGACACTTAGACCTAAGCTACNTGCAATTACCGAATTTGTTTTATTCTGTTTTAAAATTTACTTAAATCATGTTTTTTCATTAGATGAACCATTCAGGAAGTTTACACCTTCCCACACTTATAAAATTATCTAATGAAAAATAAGCTTTTTGGAATAACTAAGACACTTAAGCCTGGTACCCACATGCGGCAACGGACGACGGAAACGGTCGACGGAACGGCAAAATGACGTCACTTTTGCCGTCGACGTCGACGGAATACGAAGTTGAAAATTTTCAACTTTTGCCGCGACGGAAAGCGGCACGGCAAAAATTAGACCAATAGGAGGACCGTTTAGCGATGTCGTCATAAAGATCACGTGGGACGATAGCGTTCAAACTATGGCGGTCGGCAAGCTAAAAAGCTTTATTTATACACTAATACGCTAATATATTTCATTTATACGCTGTATTACTATCCGATTTAAATATTAATGTCAAATAGACTTACTGCGTAAAGTATTGGGAATGGAATAAGCGTAATTCGGCGACGAAAGTATTCGATATTCCTAACTTTCGACGATTTAGAATATTTTCCCTATCCAAATTATTCATTTTTCAGGTTTTTTTATTTGCGATAAGATCGAAGGCAAACTTAAAAAGTTTAATTGATATAACAAAGCAATCCCGGTAGACGCCATTTTCGACTACTGGCACGTGGCCTACCTACTGTAGTAGCTTGTTTATATTTACGGCTGGCAGATGGCGCGTTTCAATTGTAGGGTAATTTCCGCATGTGAGTACACGAGACACGGAAAGACGACGGAACGGCAACCGTTTCCGTCGACGATTTCCGTCGTCCGTTGCCGCATGTGGGTACCAGGCTTTAGAAATAAGCTACGCAACAGTTAGAAGAAGCTTATTTTTATTTCTGCTTAATCGTAATTTTAATTGAAGTCGTAGTTTTCCCTCAATGTAAAATTACTTCCGTGATAATGAAAAAGCGAGTATGATTTTATGTGGATGAAGGAACTTCGGCATTATGANTTAGAAATAAGCTACGCAACAGTTAGAAGAAGCTTATTTTTATTTCTGCTTAATCGTAATTTTAATTGAAGTCGTAGTTTTCCCTCAATGTAAAATTACTTCCGTGATAATGAAAAAGCGAATAGGATTTTATGTGGATGAAGGAACTTCGGCATTATGATAATGAACAAAATTGCTTTATTTTTATGAAAATTAATGAATAACATAAAATAGTTAGTTAACTAATGTGAGAAGCCCATTTCCGAGCTTCAATTTGTTCTTCATTTTTTATACAACGAATTTCATATGAATTTATATGCAGTTGAATAGCGGTTGCTTTATTTATCATATAAGAAATATTAAAGATTTGACATCGAGTTGAAGATTTTAATTAGACACAAAAATTTAGACATTACTTTTTTCCTCGTACATCGATAACCACATTTTCTTAGTATATTTATATCATGACAGAGTAATAAATGATATAAGAATACTAGGATATAATAGCTTTTAACTTCAAAAAACCAATAAACTTTATGCGCGAATCGCAATAATTAAAACATTAAATTATCTAGGGAAAATTAGAATGATTACAAACTCAGGATGTAAAGAAATCCAAAAAACAATACACATTTTGCGAGTAAAATAGAATAATATTTCCTGTAAAAGAGATAACATTGCGTTAGAAACTGTATTATTTAGAGACGGAATATTGTAAAACATACATTAATATTAGTTTTCTGCTTCGAGCGATGGTCGAGTCATCTTCCTTCAAAACAAATCTTCTGACGCCCAGAAAGTAATCTTCCATGTAACGGTCCCAATTGAGTTTTGAGATGTCAAAGTCGAAACACTGAAATACAATTTCGATTATTTTTCGTATTCTATAAGTATTGTATTTTTACATTGGACACAACTAAATTTCGCATATATTTCTGTTGTTGAATTAGTGCCATTGTCGCATCTCGATGAATTCCCTACCCGAATCTGTCAGATTCAACCAGCTTCTATAAAAGTAAAATGCGTCCAAAATACTGATAATTATCAAATGTATTATTAGTTCACAGAAATCGCGATAACAGATTATACATTGCTGGCCATTAAAAATGCTACACCAGAAATGAAAGCAAATAGCAAAGTCGTATTTATTGTACAGTGTAATGTACAACTTATATTACACTTACGGTATAATGTGGGTAAAAAACATCATTAAATTGGCAGATAATTTTGAAGTACAGAGCGAGATTAAACCAGTACCCAGAGTAACTGCTTCTAGCAGTAATAACAGTTAAGCATGTGTTCAATTGCTAATCGTTTGCCTTACCCAACAATACTGTATCTTTTATGCAATTCTCGCGTTTGTTGCTGCCGCCTTCGTAGTTGTTGCTGCCGGTTTCGTGGTCTTTTCTTTTTGTTATTAGAATGTCCGATGTAAACAAATGAAAGAAATTCATTATTCTGTAAATGCTTAATGGCGTTTTGATGCGATGTGCTTTAAAGTTTGGATATTTTGATACAAACTTTAATTATTTTCAAAAATAAATCTAGAAAATGCACGGAATGATCGATATTATCGACACCAGAAAGTCACTATAATACAATAAATTAAAAATAACAATAACAGTAAAATGTTGTATTAACACAAGTGTTTTATTTGTAAAAAATATTACGGTAATGTTGAGATATGAACACAAATTATAAGAAGTACAGTCGACCCCCCTATAATTACGATTCCTATAAAACTGCGAAAAATTGCGACGGTATCCGTAAAAACCTCCTATAATTACGTAAAACGTCATCGGGCAGCTGAACTACTTTCCCGCCGTCCATAGCACCACGCTACGGAGAGAATACTATAGTCTGTACAGTATTATATATAAATTAGGTACTGTACATATAATTATATATTAGTCTATAATATAATCGAGACAGGTTGATAATAATGATAATAATAATAAGTGCAGAGCCCAAACGGTTAGGAGTTGGAAGCTGAAATTTGGTACACAGATAGGGTACGTCATGAAAACGCACACTAAGAAGGGATTTTTCGAAATTCCTCCCGGGGGGGAGAAAGACAGGATTAAGGCTTAACACTTCCATCAACAATGGAAGTGTTAAGTAACAATGGCGGTGTTAGGTAACAATGGAAGTGCTAAGTAACAATGGAAGTGTTAAGTAACAATGGAAGTTTTAAGTAACAATAAAAGTTTTAAGTAACAATGGAAGTGTCAACAATGGAAATCTTACGTAACAATGGAATTGTTAAGAGAAAGCGACGTGC
>NW_019385372.1:301518-306489 GCF_000671375.1 Centruroides sculpturatus
TCGAATGGTGCACACTTGGTAAGTAATCCTACAATTTTTTGTTTATAGCGTAGTTTATATGGATTATTTCCAAAAAAAATATACGTATTTTGGAAATGTTGAGTCGGATTAGTCTAGAATCGATTAATTTTATGGAAGAAAACCTTTCAATCAGCCGTAGTCCGTAAACTTCACACGTGTCGGGCTGTGATTGGAACAACTCGTAAGAAATCGGATTCATAAAAAATGAAACGTATCTATGATCTTATAGGGGGTCGACTGTATTTTACGTAAACAGCAATATTTGATAATGGACATTTTTCAATGAGTACGAGCAGTTTTCTCTTATTGTATTTATTTTGTGAAATTTACCTTCTTAACATTTAACATTAACTTTTGAATTTTTTTACAAAAAAGGTTCAAAATGTTTCGTGTTATCATAGAAAATCACTTCATCTGTAAGCGGATCGGTGTGATTATAGTGTAAATGTTATTTATCCAAGCGTATTTCTGTGCCTGACATGACACCAACTACGCTTCTTTTTTTCCAATAAACCTGCTTCAGCACTGAGTGCTATATCAATTTTCAACTGTTTAATATTTACGAATTAAGTGAATGAATTAAAAAAATAATAAATAAAAATAATTGGAGCGAATAAAGTCAAACAATGATGGTAAGTGGGTGTCTTTTTAAAGTTTATTATCTTGTTTCGGACAGCTTGAAGTATTTTCGGACATGGAACTATGAAATATGCTACATCATCAAAGTGTCTGGTCAGACGTGCTGAGTTACCAGAGAACAGAGTACACATATAATGAATACTTGCACTGTGTTACTACTCAATATATGCATACAAATTGTGTTATAAGTTACTCAAACTCTTCCTTCCACGCAAATATATCTTGGTTAAGAATTTTTGTTTTTTGCTCCACGTTTATAACTACATACGAACTTCTGATGCAAACCGAAAGTCACGTTATTTCAATTCGAAATTTTCTACCGAAATGTTTTATTGGTTAAACGAAGGTTAATGATTTTAATTAAATTAAAATACTGTATAGCCATACTTTTCATTACACTGAGCATTAGCATCAATACATCCAAAACTTGATAACCTATTCCATGTTTACTATTCTCAGGAAACAAAGAAGCAATAAACTAATAAACTTTTATATGTTGAATAAAATAGTAATATGAAATTGTCTACGAATATAACAATGGGAATAAATACGCAAAAATTTTTTTCTTTCGTGAAACAGTCATAGGTTAGGAACCACTGCTCTAGATCCAGAGTGTTTATTAATTCTAATTTATGTCGCTTTATTCGTAATTTCTAGTAGTTAAAAATAAAGAGTAAAATAGCACGTTTATCATTTTATTACGAGCTATGGGGCTCGGGATATAAATTCAGAACACAGTTTACCGAAACCGACACTTTTACTTAGATACACTAAAAAACAAAAACGTTATATAACTCGTTAAAAAAAACAAATCTTCTCAAACGTCCTAATTTCTCGAATTGTTCTTTTCTTTTTTTTCAAAAACATTCTTTCTTGTTTCCCAACCCCCCCAACAAGGGGCCAAGCCTTTTTTAGAGTCTGCGCAACACTGCCCTCCTCATAAGATATGCTCGTCACGAGCATCGTTAGATCCATAGTGCCACGCCAAACGATCCACATGAACAATCTTAGGTGCAGTTCTCGACCTCTTCTGTATTCGGTAAGTGACATCGTTAATTCTAGTCACGACACGATATGGCCAGTCCCACTTCGGCTGTAATTTAGGGGACTTCCCCTTGCTGCATGCAGGGTTATGTAACCACACTAGGGAACCCTCTTCGAAGCCTTGATTGTTCACCTTCTGGTCATATTGGGTCTTCATCTTTTCAGACATTTGTTGACCTGACTGTCGGATGTGGTCATATATGTCATTCATCTTATGACGTAAACTGTCCGCATAGTCGATCATGCTACGTGGACTATCAGGTGGGGTACCGGTGATTAAATCTGCGGGCAATCGTAATTCTCTTCCAAAGTTTGCAAAGGTTGGCGTCACAGACATACTTTCATGGACCGCGCTTCGGTATGCCAACAAAAATGATTGAATATGTTTGTCCCAGTCTCATTGCTGAGTCTCTATGACTTTTGCCAGGTACTGTACCTTTCCAACGTCTGATTAAATCGTTCCACCATCCCGTCGGATTGTGGATGATACAAGGTGGTTCTGGTTTTGTGTGTACCCATCACCCGGCATGTCTCCCGAAATATTTGGGACTCGAAATTCCTGCCTCTGCTTCTTGGTTAGGAATGGCGAAGACCTCTGGCCATTTAGTAAAGTAGTCCATGACCACCATGAAGTACCGGTTTCTATCTTCACTTTCAGGAAACGGTCCCGCAACATCTAACGCTATTCGTTCCCATGGGGCTCCAACATTGTACACCCTTAACGCACCTCTACTTCGAGTTTGAGGTCCCTTCACAGCCGCGCAACTGGTACATCTGCGACACCATTCTTCCACATCATCACGACAGTGGATCCAATAAAATCTCTTGTGGATCTTCAGTAAGGTTCTCTTCACCCCCATATGACCTCCGGAGCAGCCGTCGTGGTACAGTTTTAGGACCTCTGGAACTTTTCTTTTGGGAACAACCATTTGCAGATGGTAGCTGTCCCCTCGGGTATTTTCCCACTTACAGCACAATATCCCGTCCTGTATGGTCAAGCTGTCCCATTGTGCCCAGTAGCTCTTTGTAACTGGACTCATAGCTGCAACATCGCTCCACTTGGGACTAGGAGCATCAGCCTTCAACCATTCGAGGTCGGCTTAATTTGTGTGTCCTTTTCCTGAGCCTGTTGTAAAGTTTCCTTCCACTCATTACTGATCTCCATTTTCAGCATTTGCACAGGAACAATTTCTTTAGCCTCTTGTTTGACACAGTGCATACAGTCATGCCCACAAAGCCTTCTCGACAAGGCGTCAGCATTACCATGCATTTTCCCTTTACGATGTTCAATCACGAAGTCATACTCCTGTAGCAGCTCTATTCACCTTGCTACTTGTCCTTCTGGATTCTTGAAATGCAAAAGCCACTTTAACGCAGCATGGTCTGTACGCAAGCGAAATCTTTGTCCAAGCAAGCAGTTGCTAAAATGTTGCAAGATTTTAACTACGGCAAGTAATTCCCTTCTCGTCACGCAGTAATTTCTTTCCGGTTTGGATAAGACTTTGCTGAAGTAGGCTATAACCGATTCTTGATCTCCTTTTCATTGAGACAAAACTCCACCGATCCCCATGTTACTCGCATCTGTGTCAACTACAAAGTCATTTCCAGTGTCAGGGTAGCCCAAAATTGGCGTGTTGCACAGACGCTCCTTTAATTCCTGGAATGCAATATCACAACCCTTGTCCCAGCAGAATCATGTCTTCTCTTCAGTAAGTTTATGCAGTGGTTTGGCAATATCAGCAAAATCCTTCACAAACCGACAATAGTAGGAGCATAAGCCCAAGAAAGCTCTAACTCCTGTTTTGTTGTTTGGGAACTGGCCAATCTTTTACGACGACGATTTTATCCGGGTCCGTCTGCACCCCCTTTTCCGAGACAACATGTCCCAAAAATTTAACTTGCAATCTAAAGAAGGCGCATTTTTTCGGGCACAATTTGAGATTAGCTCCTCGTATTTTCAATAACACTCGTTCCAGGTTTCGAAGATGATCCTCAAATGTGCGGCCCACGATAATTATATCATCCAAATAGACAAAACAGGCATCCTCACTCAATCCAGTGAGTATTTCGAAAGTAGACTTATGGAGTCTACTTTCGAAAGACTCCATAAGTCTTTCGAAAGTAGCTGGGGCATTGCACAGCCCAAAGGGCATGACCTTGAATTGCCACAAACCCTTTTCTGTGGAAAATGCAGTTTTCTCTTTGTCTCTAGGGTCTATTTCCACCTGCCAGTAGCCACTATTTAGGTCCAGGGTAGTGAACCACTTCATTCCTGTCAGCGTATCCAATGTGTCGTCAATCCTTGGCAGTGGATAGCTGTCCTTCTTCGTAACGTTGTTCAGTCGACGATAGTCCACACAGAAACGCATGCTGCCATCCTTCTTCTTTACCAGGACCACAGGTGAACACCATGGACTAGATGAGGGCTCTATAATGCCATTCCTTACCATTCCCTGAATCATGGCATCCACCTCTTGTTCACGTGCCATCAGTGGCCTTCTCCGTCGCTGACAAATCGGTAACTCATTCCCTGTATTTATTTTGTGTCGAACCAATCCCGTCTTCCCTATATCAGCATCGCTTGTCGAGAAAATGTCATCATATCGAAGCAACATCTTTTTAGCTTTGTTTAGTTCCTCTTCTGACAAATCCTTACGACATTCCTCCAGAAGCATTGACACATTGATCGCGGAATGTTTCATGTTGGTCGTAGTAGGTTGTTCTTGCATTTACACATCCAAGCAACTTCTTCACAGGTGCCCATTAAAGTGCCTTTTCCAACAACCTGTCCTCTATCACCCGGATTTAGAACACGTACTGCCGAAACGTTAGTGGCCCTCACCAAGGTTCGCGCCATCTTCCATGGNTATAATGCCATTCCTTACCATTCCCTGAATCATGGCATCCATCTCTTGTTCACGTGCCATCAGTGGCCTTCTCTGTCACTGACAAATCGGTAACTCATTCCCTGTATTTATTTTGTGTCGAACCAATCCCGTCTTCCCTATATCAGCGTCGCTTGTCGAGAAAATGTCATCATATCGAAGCAACATCTTTTTAGCTTTGTTTAGTTCCTCTTCCGACAAATCCTTACGACATTCCTCCAGAAGCGTTGACACATTGATCGCGGAATGTTTCATGTTGGTCGTAGTAGGTTGTTCTTGCATTTACGCATCCAAGCAACTTCTTCACAGGTGCCCATTAAAGTGCCTTTTCCAACAACCTGTCCTCTATCACCCAGATTTAGAACACGTACCGCCGAAACGT
>NW_019385373.1:0-46975 GCF_000671375.1 Centruroides sculpturatus
CAATGAATCAAATTTGCGGAAAACGGACCAAATATTTCAACTCGGCACCCTCGAAAACCACTTAAAACATAATTTTTGCTGCCCGATAATCTTATATTATGTAATTTTCCTTTATTTTAATGCCACCATACCGCTGGTCCGATAGAAAGAGGCTGTTGCAGAAAGGGATTGAAGAAATTCGACCGAAAGTAGTAGTTGACTTTCTTCTGGAAGATAGAGGATGGTCAACAACTACTGATTAATACTGGTCTACTATCAATATTTGAAAAGTGGCCCCGCACGTGATCAAAGTTGTTAACCTTAGCGTTTGAAAAACTTCATATGACTTGTTTGAAAGTAAATGTAAAAATGGGAGAATAATTTCTTTTATGTGATAATAAATTGTACATATTTTGCAACGGATCATATAAACTACATGAAAAGTATATTTGAACCGGAAGTCACGTTACTTCAATTCAAAATTTTCCCCTGCACGGAGTTAGAAAGATAACCGGCACGACTCAATTGCTAACAGAGAAAGTATGATGTACAGGGAAAGACACTACTAAAAGAATTGAGAACATTTTGACAAAAAATTGCAGCCCGGCATTGCGACGATGTCACAATAAATAATAGCTCGTTAAAATTATTTTGGTTTATTTGATTACAGCAATGCGATGCGAGAGCGATTTTCCGAGGGTGATACATCCCGGAAAGACTTTTATTGGAAGCTGGACCCTATTTAGATGTTACAAACGCGAGGAAAACTCAGAAAACTCCACGTTGGACATGCCCGAACCCACGACTAACTACAAATGTTTGGTGGTTTTATCCACTAGGCTACTGGAGGGCGCTTATTAGAAAATACTGTTCAGGAATGAAAAGAACACAGAGTCGTTAATTAATGTGGAAAATTAAATACTTATAGACTTCGCAAGGTAACGTTTTCGGTCCCACCCTTTCGACCTTCAGCCATCAAAATTTAATAGTATCAATTAGTGATGCCACGGATAGTGATTTTGCCGAATACCGAACATTCGGCTACGCTCTTGGCCGGAATATTCGGCGGCCGAATGTTCGGCAAAATATGTGTACATTTCGCGGGTGACAGGTTACGACCTGTTACATTGCGGTGGGTGCGGTAGCGACACCGCGGGCACATTTTGCTACACGGTCGCGAGTAGATCATGTCACGACACGCATTATTTGTTCATTGTTACATCAAATTGCGTTACTAATTATTACTAAAAAATATTACTGTTTGTATCACTTTACATGAAAACTGTTCGCCTACATCGGACGGCAGTCTTTTACAAGTAGTGGTCAGCAAACGCAAAACAGTATCCAAGCCTGACAAAATTCGCTAAGATTTATCTATCGTCTCCCGGCAGTAGAGTATATAGTGAGAGGCTATTTTCAGAAACAGGTATAGTATATGAGGAAAACCGCAATCGTTTGTTATCAACAAATTCTGAAAAAATTGTTTTCATTCATCACAACTTACCACTGATAGATTTTAAGTATTAAATGTAATCATTTGTGATTAAAATAAATATGTTTTTGAGTAATATGTGCGTTTTTTTTCACGATTTGGTATTCGGTATTCGGCAGAATAGTATGCAACATTCGGCCGAATACCGAATATTAAAAAAAGTAGCCGAATAGGCCGAATACCGAATAGTAGCTGAATATTCGTGGCATCTCTAGTATTAATCCCCCTAATACACAAACCTCCCTGCAAAAGTTCAGAAATTTTCGACAAAATATACAGGAGTTATTAAGCTTCAAAGAGGGTAAAAGAAATCTTATTGCACATATTTAAACATACAGGGAAAAAAACCAAACATTTTTGAATTTCTTGACGTTTCAAGTTGCCCCGAGTCTAAAAATGTAGAAATCTTAGTGGGTCATTATTTGACCGATCGTCACACTTTTCCTCTGTTATAACAATCGGAAAAGTAAAAACACTGTCCGAAAAAAAATGAACAACGGAGGAGTACTGTACGGATCCGACCGACCTGACTACACTATAAATAAGCAATCATACGGATGAGAGTAAAGCCCTCCAAGACCTGACTCGTACTTAGATTATAAAAATATTGGTATATTGAGTATAAGTACTACACTTACCACTTTAAACTCTGATCTGACCTTCTTTATAATAGTTAAATAAAACATAGAAAATAGTTAAATTCGAAATGAAACCAATCTAGTTTTATATCACTTATCTAATTACTTAAATCTGAAATCTTGAAGCAAACAAAACAATCTAGATTTAGACTTTAAAAAATAGATTCCGAAATGACAATCCTACCGAACACGTGGTACAGACTTCAANTGGGAGAATAATTTCTTTTATGTGATAATAAATTGTACATATTTTGCAACGGATCATATAAACTACATGAAAAGTATATTCTCGTAAATATCGCGTTTATAGAAAAATTATTGGGCTGCAATTTTCAACAATTGTAGACCTATAAATTTTGACTGTATTCTCCTGCATATCTGTCTGTCCTTCCTTAATCTCAAGAAAAGAGTGAGATAGATGAAAATCGAGACAAGATATGTAAAGCTTAGTGGCAGGATGCCAGAATAACTACAGTATATATGAACTTCTGATTTGAACCGGAAGTCACGTTACTTCAATTCAAAATTTTCCCCTGCACGGAGTTAGAGAGATAACCGGCACGACTCAATTGCTAACAGAGAAAGTATGATGTACAGGGAAAGACACTACTAAAAGAATTGAGAACATTGTGACAAAAAATTGCAGCCCGGCATTGCGACGTTGTCACAATAAATAATCGCTCGTTAAAATTATTTTGGTTTATTTGATTACAGCAATGCGATGCGGGAGCGATTTTCCGAGGGTGATACATCCCAGAAAGACTTTTATTGGAAGCTGGACCCTATTTAGATGTTACAAACGCGAGGAAAACTCAGAAAACTCCACGTTGGACATGCCCGAACCCACGACTAATTACCAATGTTCGGTGGTTTTATCCACTGGGCCACTGGAGGGCGCTTATTAGAAAATACTGTTCAGGAATGAAAAGAAACCAGAATCGTTAATGTGGAAAATTAAATATGTACTTATAGACTTCGCAAGGTAACGTTTTCGGCCCTACCCTTTCGACCTTCAGCCATCAAAATTTAATAGTATCAATTAGTGATGCCACGGATAGTGATTTTGCCGAATACCGAATACCGAACATTCGGCTACGCTCTTGGCCGGAATGTTCGGCAAAATATGTGTACATTTCGCGGGTGACAGGTTACGACCTTTACATTGCGGTGAGTGCGGTAGCGACACCGCGGGCACATTTGTTTTATTTGCGAGTAGATCATGTCACGACACGCATTATTTGTTCATTGTTACATCAAATTGCGTTACTAATTATTACTAAAAAAATATCACTGTTTGTATCACTTTATATGAAAACTGTTCGCCTACATCGGACGGCAGACCTTTACAAGTGGTGGTCAGCAAACGCAAAACAGTATCCAAGCCTGACAAAATTCGCTAAGATTTATCTATCGTCTCCCGGCAGTAGTGTATATAGTGAGAGGCTATTTTCAGAAGCAGGTATAGTTTATGAGGAAAAGAGCAATCGTTTGCTATCAACAAATGCTGAAAAAATTGTTTTCATTCATCACAACTTAACACTGATAGATTTTAAGTATTAAATGTAATAATTTGTGATTAAAATAAATACGTTTTTTTTTCATGATTTGGTATTTAATATTCGGCCAAATACCGAATATTAAATAAAGTAGCCGAATAGGCCGAATACCAAATAGTAGCCGAATATTCGTGGCATCTTTAGTATCAATCCCCCTAATATACAAACCTCCCTGCAAAAGTTCAGAAATTTTCGACAAAATATATAGGAGTTATTAAACTTCAAAGACGGTAAAAGAAATCTTATTGCACATATCCAAACATTCTGTACAGGGAAAAAAAACCAAATATTTTTGAATTTCTTGACGTTTCAAGTTGCCCCGAGTCTAAAAATATAGAAATCTTAGTGGGGCGTTATTTGACCGATCGCCACACTTTCCCTCTGTTATAACAGCCGGGAAAGTAAAAACACTGTCCGAAAAAAAAATGAACAACGGACCGAGAACGGTACGGATCCGACCGAACCTGACTACACTATAAATAAGCAATCATACGGATGAGAGTAAAGCCCTCCAAGACCTGACTCGTACTTAGATTATAAAAATATTGGTATATTGAGGATAAGTACTACACTTACCACTTTAAACTCTGATCTGACCTTCTTTATAATGATTAAATAAAANTATTAATTCATAAATATGTAATAAAGTTATTTGAAATAAACTTTTCCTTTATTTTTCAAAGAAACTTTATTATGTTTTATTTTCTAAAATATTTTCACAAACTGTAACAGAGACATGTCATCAATACCAAATTGATATCATTCTTTCTTCATTGTCTTCAGAAATTCGATAATTTTCAAGTATCGGATTATATAAACAGCTTCAACCAAACTTATTGGTTTTCACAGAAAAATAAATGGATAAGAATTAAATAATAAAAAAAGTTAAGAAATTTCTATATAAAGTTCGTCATTTTACGNGAACGGTACGGATCCGACCGAACCTGACTACACTATAAATAAGCAATCATACGGATGAGAGTAAAGCCCTCCAAGACCTGACTCGTACTTAGATTATAAAAATATTGGTATATTGAGGATAAGTACTACACTTACCACTTTAAACTCTGATCTGACCTTCTTTATAATAATTAAATAAAACATAGAAAATAGTTAAATTCGAAATGAAACCAATCTAGTTTTATATCACTTATCTAATTACTTAAATCTGAAATCTTGAAGCAAACAAAACAATCTAGATTTAGACTTTAAAAAATAAATTCCGAAATGACAATCCTACCGAACACATAATACAGACTTCAATGTTTTGACTAAAAGTAAAATGGCGGTCGATAGTACTCGTCGTTGTCATCGAGAGAGCTATAACATGCCATTCTATGTAGCATAATAGTCAAATGCAAAAATCTTAAATTAATATGAAAAATAATTCTACTTTTTCCACGTTTTTATTATTTTTTGTATTTTTTCGACTAATGCAAAATTATATAATTTAAAGTTAGAAGCGGTCCGACTTTTTTATATTCGATTTAAAAAAATTGTAAAAGATGCGAAATATCACTTTTGAATAATTAAAAAGTATAAATATTAATTTAGAATAGGTTTAATTGGCATAGAAGCTTATTTCCTCGGATGGGAAAAGAAAATTAGTGGAGAGGAAGTAGCGAGTAATGTCCGTCCTGCAATTTATGTTTTTAGCCATCGACTGTCCTAGAAATTGACATCGTAAGTAATCAATTTCGATAATACGAATCGATCGTCTATTAAATCAATTTCATTGTCTGTAGAACTGAAAAATGTCAGTTCCTGTCCGACCGGCTCCTCCCAAGCCTGTTCCTAAACCCGGTAAATACCATTTTTCTTATATTTTTTACCTAAATATTAAGATAAATTGAAATTATCGAGCCGATCGACACATCTATCGTATGAATCATTCCTATCGATCGATCGATCGATCGTATTGATCGATTCGTTTCGTTTATAATTATCGTGTTTAGATTAATGAATTGTATATTAAACGGTCACGTGTTATTAAAACTGAGGTTAAAGGTTAAATGACATAAAATACGATCTTGTACTGTTAAAATTAAAAAGATAAATTAAGGATTCTTTTAATGAATCTCTAAAGGTTTATTGTTACAATTATGTAACTTACAGTATTAAATTAAATACCCATACTTTAATACAGTACAATCTAAAAATAACTGGTTTTATATTACACAATAATATATAATTACATGTTAGTTTTTGTTTAATTTTTTAAAAAGTTATTTATTATTAGTTCCAAGTAAAAGTTTTGAAAGTTTACATGGTTATTTATTAAACAAGCTAGGAAATTAAGGACTATCTGTAATACCTGTTGTCTTGTATATGTATGTTCCTGACAAATTGGACATTAAAAGTACTTAAAAATTAAGAGAGAGATTAGGGAATATTCTTACGTTCTGAATCGGTATGGAAACTAAGAGTTGGAATTTCGTACTTATTTAAAAAACTAGCGCGTGTGATGGTGGCGGACTGTTGGCTATCTTTTAGTTGGACTTTGATGTCTTCTCGATAGTTAATTTTCCTTATAAAATGCAGATAAGGAGGAAAAGCATACAAATTTAGTTAAATTGTAAGAATTTTTGATATTATTAAACTTTAATTTTGCATACATTATTTGTCTGAATTATGTAATTATTCTATAAGAATTAAACTGTTTATTCATAACAGTAGTTAAAGTCTTATTCGCCACACAATGCTCTCATATTAAAGTGAGTCTTAAAATTATATATAAATGTATGTTTGTGTGTATTTATCAAAAAAATAATGTCTATGAACAGTGAAAATAATCTAAAAAGATTACTTTCACAGTTTAAGATATGTGTAGTTTTTAATTCTTTTTACCTCTGTCCTTACTCTTACAAATTTCTGTGTGTACCTGTCTACTTGGACTAATAGGGCTTATTATACTGGTGCGTTTTGTGATTAGCAAATAGAGATTATGTTATGGAGTTGAAAGCTATTCGATGCAGTCAGAGTAAAAATGAGTAAAAAATGTACTGACTCTGACTGCAATCTCAGTATAAACTTAATTATAGGTTGTAAGTTTAAAAATAATTTGATGGTTCACATAGTGGTAATGATTTTCTCTTATTGTATCATTGTCAAATCATGTATTATTAAAGTATTTAAATATGGTTATTTAATATGTTTGCTATACAGCAGGCATGTACAACTTAAGTTTATTTAGAACCTTATTATGTAAATTTTTCTAATAGCACTAAAATGTGCTGTAGCATTAAGCAAAAATACTTTTATCAAATTCAGGCAGTGAGCCACAATTAACTTGTAGGCTGTGTGTTATGTAACCCTACTGTAAAATATTATTATTGTTAGATCAGTAAGTGTTCTTAAAGTAAAGTGCAAAGCTCCTCTTTTTTCTGCTTCATGTTACGGATGTAATATTTCTTCGTGATTAAAATAAATACGTTTTTTTTTCATGATTTGGTATTCGATATNATTATAGGCTATTTCACCTCATTTGTGGCACGTTGCGGTGGCGAAAAAACTGACCACGCGGGTCGTAGCTTGGTGACCCCTGGTCTAGTATAACAGACAAAGCAGTTCCAGTCAGAACAATTTTGCACTTGGATCAGCTCCAACAGTTCCAGTTCATGAACCGGAACTGGATTTTCTCCACCTTTAATCCAGAGTTCGAAAATATTGACTAGTATAATGTAGGAAACTTCAATATCCTGTTATTCAAAACTTTAAGTTGTTGCCTAAAAAAAATTGAAATTAAACTGAGGCTTATTACTACGAGCGTGTTTCAAACGACATTTCACAAAACGTAAATATTTCGGCGAAGGAGAAAAGAAATCTTAAGTAAAACGAAAAATATCGATAACACAAGAACGAATGGTCGGAAGTCGATGAAATTTGACACGTAGATCAAAAAAGTTAGCAGATGACGACGATNTTACATTTTAAAAAGTAATTTTAATCCTCTTAAAATTTCATAACTTATTTGAATTAGCCAGATGAATTATCCTTTGAAGAAGGAGACACACTTTATATTTTAGATATGTTAACTGATCCTAATTGGTGGAAAGCAAAATGTGGTAAAAATACAGGATTAATACCAAGTAATTACGGTAATAAAATAAATTTTCTCCATTTAAAAAAAAAATTTATTTTAGATATTTCTTAATTATTCATAAATAAAAAAAAATTAATATATTTTTCAGTTGAGGATAATACAGAAGAAATATTACATCCGTTACACGAAGCAGCAAAAAGAGGAGCTTTGCACTTACTACAAGAACATTTACTAAACAAAGTAGGTTCTAAAAAATTACTTTTGTACAATAAAATTTACTTTATTTTTTGACATTAATGTATTATAATTTTATTTTTAAATTGTTTACTGTATTATTTATGCAGTTTTATCAATTGATGCATTCGGATAATACAGTAGATTCTTGCTTCTACTTCCTGCTGATACAAATTTTCTATTATAACTGTATGAAATATTGTATTTGGTAAGAGGTATGGAGTAAAAATTATGGAGTTGAAAGCTATTCGATGCAGTCAGAGTAAAAATGAGTAAAAAATGTACTGACTCTGACTGCAATCTCAGTATAAACTTAATTATAGGTTGTAAGTTTAATATCTGGGAACATACAGTAACCTTGGTTTATAACATAGATGTTGGTCTTTCTTCTTCTTTCTTCTTTTGTCCCTACTAGCATTTGGTTGGGTGCATCCACGCGACCAGTATGCTGCTGTGGGTACCACAGGAAGTCGAGCTTTCTTTACAATGCCCCTCCAATGCCCTCGTTCCATGGCTTCTGCTTTCGCCTGCCTCAGATCAAGAGATGTTGGTAAACATGACAATTATATTTTTGTGATGGTATGACAGTCTTACTTAATAATTGTTTACCAGCATCCAATTACATTATAAAAGCAAGGATCTATTGTATTATTACATCTGCTAATTTCAATTATAAACAGAAACCTAATGCTAATTTTAGGTGTCTGTTAATGGATTAGACAAAGCTGGATGTACTGCACTCCATTGGGCTGCACATGCTGGTTATTTAGAATGTGTAAATGAATTATTAAAAGTGCCTTCAATTGAAATTAATGTTCAAGTAAGAACTTTATTATAAATTTTCATATTTAAAATTATATGTGTTCGTTTCGTCAAGTGGATGAAAGACATGTGTTATCTGAAGTAACACTTATGGAATGGTCACCAAAAATGGATCTGATTGCTCTTGCTACAATGCAGGGTGAAGTGCTTTTACATCGTTTGTCTTGGCAGAAAGTTTGGGCATTGTCTGCAATTGGTGGAAGAGATAAAGAAGTAAAAATCGAAGTTCTTTCTTGGCGCCCAGATGGAAAGATTCTTGCAGTTGCTTATGAAACTGGTATTTCAGTTACCTTTTTAATAATATATTTTAATTTAATTATTAAATGTATTAAATTGGTTCTATACATTAATCTTTCTTAAAAAATGTTTTAATGATTCTATTGATGATAATATATAATATATATATTTTTGGCTTAATAATTTTTCTGTGAGATGCATATTTTTTGAGTTATTTCACTGGACTTATTTAAATAAGTCCANATCATTATTTAATTATGAGATGCTACCCTCCACTTTATATTAAGCCTATTGTTTTCATGCAGTTTCTAATAAATCAGTTGATATTCAGCCAAATTTTCAGTAACAGTAACATCTAAATATCTGAATAATTCTTCAGTATTTGATTGATTAAAAATTATTCAGTCCATCCCTTTATACACATTTCACACATACATTGTATGCAATATTTCTTATTTATACTCCATACAAATTTTATTATGTCCTACATACAGGATATCAGAGTTTCAGCCCATCATGCAAATTTAATTTTGGGAGTGTATTAAGACAGGTTATCGTGGCATAATTTTACATAGATATTTATAAAGAAAATATGCTTAAAATTAGTTATATAAATAAATTATCTTACCTGAAAGTTCATGAGATCACAAAAAGTGAAAAAAAATCTAAAAAAATCAAGGTTTCTGATGTTTATTCTGTAAGAATTACAAAAACAATGACTGATTTTTTCCATACAAATTATTTGTATTCCCTAGAAGTGAATTAGTCACTGGCATTTATGGATTAAAGAAAGAAGTTATAGAAAACTGAATTAATTTAGCATCTTACATATAGGACATTTGGCATAAATGGGTTAAGGAAAAATTCCCAGAAGAATGCAGTTGTTTGCTGCAAGAAATGGATAGTTCGCACGATTTAAAAATCATGCTGGTTTTCATAGTGTGCAAGTTCAGAAGAGGCTGCAAGTGCCAAAAAATATTTTGTGCTACAAAACATTTAATTGAAAGTCCATACTTGCTAGA
Source organism: Centruroides sculpturatus (assembly GCF_000671375.1). Taxonomy (NCBI): domain Eukaryota; kingdom Metazoa; phylum Arthropoda; class Arachnida; order Scorpiones; family Buthidae; genus Centruroides; species Centruroides sculpturatus. Next base: position 10,023 of record NW_019385373.1, read on the forward strand.
TCAAGTTTTTAATGCTGATGAAACAAGCATCTTTTATAATAAAATGCAGTTTCAAAATTTGAAATTGCATTTTATAAATTTGAAATCTCCTCTAATGAAACATACATTTAATGTTTCATTAGATGGAAAACATTGCCTGGGCCTAAGGCATCCAAAAACTAGAATAATGCTATTATGTGAGGGAAATGTATCTGGAACTTATAAGCTTAAGCCTTTTCTCTTACACCACTCAGAAAATCCACAGGCATTAAAGAAAATGACAAAAGCAATACTGCCACTCCAAATGTAAAAGTAGTGTACCTCCCTCCTAATGCTCAGCATTGCTGCAGTCAATGGACCAGGAAATGATTGCCAACTTCAAGGTGTATTATTTAAGAAAAACATTTGGAATTGAAGTGCTGGACACAAAATTGGCACCAATGTAAGAAGTCATATAATATTTACTATGCAATAAGGAATATTGCAAAGACATGGGATGATGCCATCAAAATGTGCATGCAAAGTGTATGGAAAAAAGTATGTCTACCGTTCATTCTTGATTTCCCTTATTTCAAGAAGTATGATACATTTGAAGAAGTGAGCAAAAAGATTGTGTTACTTGCAAAGCAGGTGGATATGGAATTGGAAGAGAATTGATTCTTATTCTTAGCAGCTATTCAATACTGATCTAACTGAATTGGAAGCTTAAAAAGTTGCAGAAGAAGAAAAGCACAAAAGCACAGAAGCAGAGCTTGAACCAAAACAGTTTATAATCAGAGAAATGGCCAAAGCATTTCATGAAATAAACATTTTTTTGTTTCTAAAGTTTGAAAAATGGATTCAACATATGAGGGCTATTTTTTTAAATAAGGTCCGTTTGTGAATGAGAGTGAGAATGACTTGTAATTGCAGCAGTGTGCATGAGCATCTGCTTTCAACATGTTTTGCACATGTTTAGGTGCCATTTGCAGCCGTATCGTCTCTCTGTGTGTGGAACTGTAGAAGTTTATAATGTTTAAGAAAATTGAGTCGCCTGCCAACTGTATGATACAATCTGTTATTCTATTTCAGCACGATCATGGTAACTGTCTTTAGGGACAGGAAAGGGACTTTGTTAGTGGATTTTATGCCAAGAGGCACAACAATCATTTCTGATGCTTATTTTGACCTTGAGAAAACTCCGCCGTGCCATACAAGACAAGCAGCATGGCCTAATGGGTTCCGGTGACAGGCAGTAGATTTCTTTGAAGTTGGAATTTTAAAAATTTTTGAGCAGTATGACAAATGTTTGAACAAAAATGGAAATTATGTAGAAAAGTAGATAAAAGTATGTAGAATATGGGAAAAAATATATTTTAATGATATTTACAGTATTTTTCTTCTTATTAAAAAATGAACCGTATTTAAAAAATAGCTCTCATATCTTCTATTTTTAAGTTGCAAAGAATAGTAGAAGACAGTGTTGCTTATTATAAAAAAATATTTGAAGAGAAGAAAAGAGCTGCCAACCAAATCTCTTGTGATAGATTTTTGAAGAAAATTGACCAGTCATCAACCAGACATTACATTACCTGGTTCTAGTGGTAAACTTTAGCCTTTAGCCTTCCTCCTGAAGAATCTGATATTGATAATCCACAGCTCACTGCCTCATCCCAATCATCTGTCTCTAATAAGCAGGCTCAGTTGGCTATCATTGAGCATGTACATTTAACAAAATTATACACATTAATATCTTATATTTTATAACAAGACATGGACTGTGTAAGGATAGGCTAGGCCAGGGCTTCTTAAACTTTTTTTATTCACGACTCCATTTATGATTGTGATTTTTTTTTGCGACCCAAAAAATATAAAATAAAGATATATACAAATTTGCAAAAACAATAATGGTGTACTACCACAGTTCACTCTTGTGTTACAATGGAACAGAGACAACTGAATACACTGAAAAGCAACAATAATACACTAGTTCACGCTACAATCAGTGTTGCTGAGTCGTCGTCTCGATACACCAGAAGTGACACAAAGCGCAACTCATGAAACCTATGACACAAAGCGTGTCATTTTCAAACTCTCACAAATTGTTTTCAATATTTTGCATTAAAATCTTATGATTTCAAGATTTCGCTAAGCAACCCCAAATGGGGTTGCAGCCCATAGTTTAAGAAGCCCTGGGCTAAGCTATGCTATGAATGGCAAATTTGACTTACATAGTGCATAATTGCCAACCATCAGCATTTTGTTCACTCCATCAGTGGATAAGCTGTTTTTCCCTTTCATCAGTGTTTTTAAAGAATTTGTTATCACATAAATACTTCATTTAACAAATCTAACTCCAATATATATGCCAAAGACATTGTATGCATTTTATTACAAATGACTGAAGCGAATCAGAATGACAGAATCAAAATATTAATATTTTTGAAGAAATTCTCAGATTTCTTTAAAAATATTAATATATATATATATATATTAATCTTAGTTCTTTCCCAATTAAAGAAATCTGAGAATATATATATATGAGAATATTATTATTTTACAAAGATTTGTAATCATTGTAAAATAGTAAGGCTGATGATGATGACATAGCATTACAGGGCCTCCTCTGCATTGCCGTGTGGCAAAAGGAAAAGATATTCAATATGGTAAGAAAAAGACAGAGATAGGAAATAAATAACAAGAAAAATTATTGTCCTTAATAATTGCAGTGAAAGACTATAAATTGACTGTTACGCAACTGTAGATTTATGATATGTCCCGTATAATATTTGATCCTTTTTAAATTTTGATGTTAAAGAATATAAAGCCATACTCTTGATAGTGTTTATTGCAATAGCTTTATAAGATATCATATGTAGAGATAACATTAAATTTTGTTTATTAAAGATATTTAATATAAACATTGTGTAATATCAATGTTAATAAAAATTTTTGCTTTCTATGCTGTCAGAATTTTTCTACCAGCATCCCATCTATTCCCCATTCTAAGGGTTGGGAAGTATGATAGTGGGTTATGGAATGATATATTTACATAACTTGAGGACTGTCTGTAAATCTTGTTTATAATAAAAATATTCTGCATTCAAGTATTGTGTAAAATTATATATTATAGTAACGTTAAAGGTTAAATTTTAAAATTGCTGGAAATGAAAATTCCTAATGAAAGCTTTATTTATTAGAATAAATTGATGGATACACCATTGCATTCAGCAGCATGGAAAGGACATAGTAATATTGTTAAAGTATTATTAGATTCTGGTATGTATATATATATTTATTAAGTTTTTATCTGAGGTAGTTGTAATTTTATGACTGGCTGCCAGTTCTCGGCCATTATTTTATTTTAATCATATTATTTATACTGTTGAAGAATATTGTTCATTTTAATATTGTATTCAATGCAAAATTTTTATTGGAATTTTTAATATTAGCTTTTTTACTATATTTTTCAATTATAATTTTATAATTATTATGCAAATGTGTTTATTTCAATAATTTATGTATTGTATGTGACAAGCAGTGCCATGACTAGCCATTCCTGTGCCCTGTGCAAGAATTTTCATTTAGGTCCCTTAATTAATTAGGTTTGGGAAAATAATAAAACAAATACATGCATTTTGGGCCACCCCTCCAAGTTGGCCCTGTGCAGGTGCACCTGTTGCACCTGCCTAGTTATGGCACTGATGACAAGTATTTGGAAATTTTTGTTTTTTTATATAAAAAATACAAAAGATATGAAATGAAAAAATTATATTATAATTTATCATAAATTAAGTAATTATAATTTACTAAATAAAAATGTAATTTCATGTAGTAAATTTACATAATAACTGTATTTGTTATATTTTATGAGAGAAAATATATTATGTTTTAAATATAATACAGTAAATCTCCAATTATCCAAATTAATTGGAACGTGGGGTCATCTGAATGTACAGACTATCTAGATCAGTGTTTTTCAACCTGTGGGTTGTGACCCCCAGGGGGTCATAAGTAAAAGAAAAAGACAAGTGTTTGTAGGTCCTACACTACACTAAAAAATTACAATTTCAGTGAGAAGGCTGCCTGTTTATTTTACAGTACAATTGGTTTTTTGATCAATATTTAAATCTCAACAGAAAGAAAATTAAATATGTAGTTTTTAAAATCACTGACATAGTTTTAATATGGTCATGGGGTCGCCATAATTTTTTTAACTTGTAAAGGGGTCGTGTATTCAAGAAGGTTGAAAAACACTGATCTGGATAATTGGATTTTTACTTGAAATAGTCTTTTTTTTCTTATCCAAACATCCCATTAGGTAGGTGTATATAATTGAGTGCAAATAATGGGCATGTTTACTAGTAAAGCTGCTTTACTTAAGCTGCTGGAGGGTGCTTTAAGCAATTTCTGCTTTTGTAGGAAACATTTCTACACCTTAGCTCCGTGGTACCCAACTCATAGCTCACGAGCAATATGTTGCTCGCGTACCATTTTAATGTGACTCGTGTATTCAGATTCATCACATTTATTAAAAGTAAAATATTTTAAAAAATTATATATGTATATAAATTATGAACTGATGAATGGTTTCAATTAGGTATAAAAATATTTGTTGGATTTATTTTAAGTGTTAATATACTAACAATTATATTTATTCTATAGTTGCCCTAATTATGTCTGAATATGAGCCAGAGAAAAAGAAAAAACAGACATACACTTACAATTTTTAAGAAGATTGGGAAGAGAAATATTTTAAAATTCATTTTAAGAACAAATGTATTTGTTTGATTTTGCGGTTCAACAGTTGCTATTGGAGAAAAGTACAATGGAGAATGACATTTTACAACAATTCATAAAAAATATGATACTGAATATTCTATTCATGGCAGCTTAAGAAAATCTAAAGTGAAAAAATGAAAAACCACATTAGTTGCCCGACAACAATTTACTAGGTCCATGACTAAATCAAGTGCTGTTATACTTGCTTCATTTAAGATTGCACATATATTTGCAATGCACAAACAATCGTTTGACAATGGCAACATAATTAAAGAAGCAATGCTTGCTGCATCAGAAACATTGTTTCAAGAATTTAAAATAAGAAGTTAATTATGTCAGCTTTTGAAGATATTCAATTATCAAGAAATTCGGTTAGTCATAGAATAGAAGCAATGTCTTAAAATATCAAATCACAAAGAAAAAAAGATATAGAAAAATGTGTTTTTTTTAGTTTACAATGTTTAAAATCAACAGACATCTGCAATATTGCTCAAGTAAATATTTTTGTAAAGATGGTCTTTAATGATTGCTCAGTAAATGAAGATATACTTTTAGTTTTGCCACTATGAGGAAATACATGTGGAAAGAACATATGCCAAGTTATTAAAAACTACATTAAAAAAATTAATCTGCCCTTCAAAAAATTGTGTCCATAACAACTGACAGAGCACCTGCCATGATTGGTTCTGGTGTTGGCTTCATTAAATTATGTATGATACTGAGTTCCCAAATTTTTTTCATTATCACTGCATCATTCATCAACAGGCATTATGTACAAAAGTGTTGCATTATGAACATATCGTAAAAGTCGTTCTAAAAATTATAAATTCTATTCAAGCCAGATCACTTCAGAGCAGATTATTCAAAATGCTGACTGATGAGCTTGATTCAGCACTTGTGAACCTCACTACATTTAGCATTTCAGTGGCTAACTTAAAGAAGAAATAACTTAACTGTCTTTTAACAAAGTGGCTTTGAGCAGCTTTACTAGGAAACATGCCCAATATATTAAACATAGAAATATATCTACAAATGAATATAGTTTATTTTTTTCTAAATGTAGAAAATACTTTTCATACATATACAGTATATATACATATATGCCTATTTATGTTTAACAAAGTTTGAAGGCAATCCAGATAATCAGCATTTAGATAATTGGAGTTTTACTGTAATTAGATACGAATAATAATAATAATCATAAACAATTTATAAATTTTGTAATCTCATTTAATCTTGCATTGTTGAGAAAACATCATGGTTATAAAAAAGATACTAAATAAAAGAAAGTGTTTAAGATGCTTTCAGTGACATAATTTTCTGAGTTGAAAAATCAAACTTTGCTGTTTGTATATTTTCTCCTCCCTCTATATTTTAAAATTATTAATTTAAAATAAATCAAAATTATTTAATTATACAAGTGCAGTTTTTTCAACCTCTGATGGTCCATAAAACAAAGACAAATGTAAATAACAAAACGAATTTATTACCAAAAGTTTACTTTTTGACATAATCACTGTGAAGATTGAGGCATATGTCATATCTGTGGATGAGCTTTCAAACCCCTCTTCGTAGAATGTTGCCGCCAGTGACTTGAGATGGACCTTAACATTGTTTTGAAGATCATCATTAGTCTCGAACTTCTGCCCTCCTAGCCACAATTTTAATTACTTCACTTTCGTTTATGTAACAAATTAGAGAAAATAGAACAATCTTAGCCAGGAATGTGTAAACCTTCCAGTCATAACTATCAACATCTATTGTTCTCTGCAGGAGGTACAAATATTTAGAGTATTGGTGCTAGGAGAAGAAGAGATGGGACAAAGCCAGTATCAAGTGATGTGCTTTGTTACACGATTCAGTAAAAATGAATTTATTTCTGCTGATGCAATGTCTAAACTTAGACAGGTATTTCTTTTTGTTAAATGAAGCTCATCTTGCAGAAAAGTTTACAGTTAACGTCCAACTTTCATCACTTGTTTTAGGTCCCTGAAATACCTATAACCTTAACTCATGAACATCCAATCACAAGGTGGAAATTCCCCACAAAAAGCTATAAAAGACAGTTCTTACCCCTCTCGGGGGAGTCTCTTAATGAATGCCAGACCAACGACATCGCGCCGATTCTCTGAACTCACTGGATTCCAATCTACGATCAACGATAACAGATCATCACCAAAGTCGCAAACTTTATATAATTGTGCTCGTTTGGATTAAACCTACTTTCCTTTGGACATTTAAGTGCCTCCACGGACTTACTTGTCACGGAACCTACAAAGAGGTATGAAAAGCGTGAAACTCTCTCTCTCTCGAGCATATTAGGTGGTTTAGAAACGCAATTTGTGTAGTCTTTTGTCTAATTCGCTTATTTTAATAAATTGTTGTTATATTTGTTATAAAGGGTAGACTCCTTTACTCGATCACGCCCTTCACCTTATCGTCGACCCCAAATTTCTCTCCCTCCACTCGCCTGACATTCGAGTCCCCAACCAAAGGTACTGTTATCATGAAACAAGCTATCCTGACAGTGAGCAGGTTTAACAACCTGTTGTCCATACAGGGAAAGTCGATGGTTCCTGACCTCCCGAGCGGTTCACAAATGCCTCAATCTTCATGGTGATTATGTCAAAAAGTAAACTTTTGGTAATAAATTCATTTTGTTATTTACATTTGTCTTTGTTTTATGGACCATTGGAGGTTGGAAAAAACTACCTATGTAGTATTCATCTATTGATAAGTTTAATTATCAATAGATGAATACTACATAAAAGTTTATATTAGATGTAAATTAATTTAGTTATCTTGATTCTTTTGTCCATATTAGTTAAGTATATTACTATTATGAATGCTTAAATGAGTTATTAGTAAAATTTATTTTCAAATATAATTAGCAAATGTTATCAGAATATTTAAATTCTCAATTATATTATTTTTATTACATTAATTCTGTTTATAAACACAGAATTAATGTAATAAAAATACTATAATTGAAAATTTAAATATTCTGATAAAATTATGCAAAATTATATATAAATTAAATTATATCAAATTTGATTTTATATATATTGAACTCAATACGTAAAGAATTCATTTTATGTATAATAATTTTATATTATTTAAAGGTGCTGATCCAAATTTGAGAAATATTGAAAACAAAACACCATTTGACTTGGCAAAAGATCCACTCACAGCTTCTATACTTAAACCATATGCCAATAGAAACTGTAAGCATTATTTACTTATTATTTTATATGCTAATACTTTATAATGACATTAATCTCATAATTATTGGATAATAATTAATAATAATAAGTATAATTGAAATGAAAATTGTGAATAATCTAGTCATAAATTTATGGGTATTGAAAATTATATGTTGTTTCAAAAAATGTTCTTAAAAAATATAAGTTTTTTAAAATAATAAAAATATGAAGTCTTTATATTAACCGGATTTGATGTATATTTTGATTCCTTATCTAATGACAATAAAGAAACACAACTTATTATAAAAGTCCATTTCATTAATGCATTAATGCAAAAAGAAAAATAAAATTTTAAAAGGAGACTTTATTTATAAATAGTATTATTTTAAAAAAATATTATTTTGCACATTTTATAGAAACAAATTTTAAAGATTATGTTTTTTTTTTCTTTTAATTAAAATATATGTTATTTTTTTTCAATTCTAAGATGCACCAGATTTTTAAATTTTATTTTAAGATTGTTTTATAGAGAAGAAAAGTTTTTAAATAATTAATGCTATGAAGTTTTGTTGAATGAAAGAAAAATATTACTAATACCATGTAATAGATAATATTCAATAGTTCTGTTTCCATGCTCTTTTTCAAATACAATAACTTTTCTTTTAATGTTCCATGATAATGTTAACTTGAATTTTAAATGTTAAAAAAGAAATTAAATGCTTGTTATTATCAAAGCTTATTTGAGATGATACAATTATTGAGCAATATACCATGAAAACATTCAATATTAGTTTATGATTCATCATATGGTCTACTTGCAATAATTGCTTTTTGTTTTGGACTGCAAATGTAAATGTCATCAATTGTAAGAGATTCTATTTCACACAAGCAAAAGGAGATAAGAAAAATGCATATTACAGTTGAGAAAATATGGAAATTTCTGATAAATATTACAGTATAATTGCATTTATTATTTATTAAAAACTTTTTTCTGTATAAAAAAAAATCGAAATGCAAATGAGGTATTAAAACTTTAGTATGATGTAAATTTCTCTCCAAATGAAAAGAATTGTACAAAGAAGATATATAATGGCTTAAAACAATTTGTTGTTTAAATGTTAAATAATTTACAAACTTTATTTCAATTTTGTTTTTAATCTGTACAATTCAATTTGTCACATTTTTATTTAATTTTTGAAATTTCAAATTGAATTTAATATAAATCTTAATTTTTTGAAAAATTTTTATGAGCTTAAAAAATTATTTAATTGTTATTTTCTCAGTGTGGGAATTATTCTTTGTTGTCATTGTTAATTATTATTAGATATAAAAAATTTTTCTTGATATTGTCTGAAAACAGTTAAGTGAGCACTTTGTTCTCTAAACTTAGATTGATCTTTAGTTGATTACATATAGAGATGTTTGAGTTTGGCAATGCTAGGAGCCAGCATTGCAAAAAACATGGTACAGTGGAACCCCGGTTAACGAACGTCCTGGTTATTTACCAAATTGGTTAACGAACTTTTATTTTGCAAAAATTTTGTCTCGGATAACGAACGTAACGGTATTTTGTGTCAAATTTTAGTTGGTGTTAGGCATGCGTGAGTTAAGCATTGCTTTTCCGAGTGTTTGTGCTATACTTCTTTTTTCAGTTTTGTGATTTATATATTTAATCAATATGGCATCCAAGAAAGAAAAAAGTCATAGTGGCAATAGAAAACGACAATGCAATATGAACGACAATGTGCTATTGCATTTGAGAAAAATTTTGATTAAAATAGTAAAACAATCAACTTTAGATCAATTTCTTGTTTCTTACGGAAAGAGTTTGTTTGTTTTGTTAAGTTATGGCAACGTAACACTTGGGTGATCTGTCTAGGGAGAATGCCTTCTGGTAGGCATTTTTAAGGGAAACTGGCCCCTATTTAGGTGTTACAGACGTGGAGAAATCCCAGAAAACTCCATGTGGCCAGTCTGAGCAAGGTGCGAACCCACGAACGAACTCCTTGTGTTCAAGGTACAAAGACCACTTAGCCACTGGTGGGGTTTTTACCGAAAAAGACTTCGACTCGAAGAATCTTTCGATGAAGTGCTACCCATTATTTTTTTTTGGAGGGGATTTCCCTTCTAAGCATTAAGGTTCGTATATCTCCATTTTTCTGCCAGCAACTACAACAAACGAAGGTATGTACAGTGCTATTTTATTAAACAAAGTTTACATGTTTGTTGCTGTAATGATAGATATTACGTTTTCCTACATTTTCATCAAAGAAAATTATTGTATATTACAAATAAAATGACAAAAATTTCGGAGACTAGAACGGATTAATTGCGTTTGCATTAATTTCTATGGGAAAAATTGCTTCGGTTAACGAACAATTCAGTTAACGAACGGAGTCGCGGAACGGATTAAGTTTGTTAACCGGGGTTCCACTGTATCTCCTGGTGTTTCCAAGTCTGACTCAGAAACACCAGTACTTAAGTAGTATTTTTATACATGTGCACATGTGTGTGATACCTAAAGAAAGTGTTACTTAAAAGGATGCAAGCTGCTAGCTCATACAGATTATTTACAGAAATAATCAAATAATAAGCATATAACACATTAAAAACTTAGTTATATAAAAAGTATTATGTACTTAGATATTATACTGTAAAATACATTTTAGATAATATTATCAATTTACACCAAATAACTGTTACAAAGCTATAATTACAAATAAAATTATCCATTATAACATACTAGATATTATAGTCATTGACAAAATAAAACCATGTGCATTTATAGACTTATTCAAAGCAAATACCACATATAAAATATTTGTTATGTTGAAAACATAAGTAAATTCACTGAACTTGCCCAAGTAATAAATCATCTATGGAACATGGATAAGCTTTAAATTACAAAACCGGTTAGGTTATCACAATTTAATGTATGTATAAGATGTTTGTTGTATTTATAGTGTACTCTTCCATTGTTTCAAACAGCAAACATTATATAGAAATCTAATATTCCCATTCCTTAATAATAGCATTTACATCATACAGTAAAAAAAGTAATATTAAATATATACAAATATATATATATTCCACATAATCAAAGACATTTAAACACAGATTCATATATTAATTACACATGCGAAATCAATTGTTCTAAGTAACTATGCATTGATTTCAATGCAAACTAATATTTCAATCAAGTTTCCTATGTATATACATTATTATCATGATAACAACAAAAACAAGGACATTCATGAATCGAGCATTCCACACACATATGTAGTTTTTCTTCATATTAAACACAAACATACACCAAATACAAAAAGAACATGAAACATAGTGAGCAAAATGCTTGTACATTTGATAACAATATCAATAAAGTTTATTTGCTAATTTTGAAACAGGAAAATATTTGCATTAATGAAACTAAACAAGATATGACATAAAAATGCTAGCCTCAATGATAATTTTGGTATTAATGTTTTTTATGCAAATGTCTTCCACATGTCCCAAAATGTTACCATATTAGATTTGATTGCATTTGGACATTCAAATCTCTCTAGACTGTGTTAATAGAGGTACTGTACTTTCATTACAAAGACCTAGTACATCTACTTCTACTGAAGACCTTCAGTAAATCAAACTTAATGAGACTATATTATCAAATTTTATTTTATTCTATTGTATAATGTTTGAGAATAATTTATTTAATCAATTTGAAGAAAGTTGTTTAAAATATATTTAATTACCTAAGAATACGGTAAAAGAAAGATTTGATTTATAAAATAAAAATTTAATTTTGGAAAATCTTAGCTGCCTTTTGAATATTTATTGTATAATTGTAATTTTGAAATGTTTTGATGGTGAGCGACTAATTAAAATATCTCGGAATACATAACTATAAAGTATTTTATTTCCTGTAAATGTAAACTTGAAGTGTTTTCTCTCTTGTTACCTAATAAAACAAGTATAGATATAAACAAGGATTTCACCACCCAAAATTCTCAGAGTTCCACAGGAAGATCACTAACTACAGAACTGAGGATCGAGAATTACATGCAAGCAACATAGATTTACAAGGAAAAGACTGCACACTCCAATATGGAAAAATTTTTTAAAAATGTTTTGAGATTAGGCTATTTGCAACAATCTCCTCTGTTCTTGCAAAATAATATTCTTTAACTTAATATTATTTTGCAAATACCTTCCTTAATTTGAAAATTGTTAAAATTTTATATAGATCTTATTTCATTTTTTGTGTGAGTAATTTATTGAATTTAATTATATTGTTATTCTTATATATTAACAAAATTTTTAAAATATTATTTTTCATTTCCACTCTTTATATATGAATAAGAAGATATCAAATGTCAATAAATAACAAAGTTAAACTTTTTTTACTAGAGTAAATATTTTTGAAGTAGAAATTTCCATTATCTGAATATTAAAAAAAAGTAGCTTGGAAAGAAAGCTTTTAGAGTAATTTTTTTACTGTAATGGTAATAAGGATTTCTATCTGAAAAACATTTAGTTCATTAAAAGTTTTTAAACTCTATTAAGAAAAGAAACTTCTTAGGATATTATATTAATGAGGTAAAAACATTTTTTTTAACATAACATTCCCAAGAATTGAGGTAGCATTAATGTAAATTTTGCATAAAATGGTTCATTGTATCATTGTTATTGTATTCTCTACTAACTAAGGATGTCTGAGAGAGTCCAGACCATGGCATCCTTTTGACATGTATTTTCTGTCTTATTTTTCAATAAACTATCATTATCATTATTTTATTGTAACCTAAGAAGCATTGTTCCAAGTGTTTAAAATTTTTGAAAAATTGTTTACTCTCCACTCTGGGCACTAAGAAGGTCTTTTATTAAAACTCGTATCCGTCGTGGGTTCGGCCACGGCTAGTATGATTATAAAATAATTACATTTATTATAATTATGTAAGTTGTTACATATTTCTATAGATTTGATTATTTCACTTTGTTTTTCAGCTGTTTCGTCCGCTGTTGAAGATTATGGCGATTCTGAAGATTCTGATTAATATTGTTAACATTAAAAGGTTTTATTATATTGGTTTTTCTAAGGTTTGTACTAAAGATTTGTTAGAAAAAAAATATTTTATAAAGGCAATTTATTACAAAATAACTATTTCTTGTATTTTTTAAAAAAAATATTGAAAATTATATGACGTTAAATATAAAATTTTAAACATTCCACTTTTAAAAATAATAAAGAAAAGAAAATTCATTGACTTAAGAATTAGGAATTTTTAAAAATTTATGCTTACCGAAGTTTTTAATATTACTTGAGAAAAATGCAAAAAAGTCATTGAATTTTAAGTAAATTAACTTTGTATTTTAAAGATTTGGAGATAATAGGAAGATAAATTTCTAAAAAGATGTTATATTTTAATCGTTCACATCTGAGAAATGTCTTTTGTAATAATCTATATTAATAAAACGATTTGAATTTTAATAATGTGAAAATTTTTAATTCATTTTCACTCGTATCATTGAGTAGTATCCTATTTTTCTTATGGAAATCAAATGGACTTTAATTAAAGCCCGTATTAGGTTCAGCCGAGCTAATAATGGCTGTATCTAGTGGATAACAAATGGAGGGATTACAATCCCGGGATTTTGAGACTGATTGAGGAAATCCGGATGTTCCGGGATTTGTTCATTACCCGAATTCTTTCTTCTCATTCTCCGGAAATGCAGATATATTCTAATCAAACGGCAAGAATTACACAATGAATTATCTAACAAACCATAAAACGATTGAAATGTTAGTGATACTTTGTTAATTAGCTACAATCAAAAATTTCTCCGAGGTCATCGCGATGTATATTTAAAGCAAAATTATAAGTAATCTTATAATTTTGATTAGATACTTTTTATTAATTTCATTCTGTTTTACTATTTACACTTCAAGAAAACATAACAAAAGTGGAACCAAGGGCGTGACGACATCCACCAAAACGAAGGTGTTTTAATTCTCATTTAAATTGTATTTTATATATTAAATGTTTGTTTTTAACATAAATATATATATTTTTTTGTTTTTAAATACAATTTATGAGGTTAACGCCTGTTTGCACGGTAGTAACCAAATGCGAGTGTTCCTCCGATGCCTATAGCACTTCCAATGGCAAAGAATAATATTCCTAAGCCTACACCAAGACCTAAAAATAATTTTAAATAATATTAGTTTCTACTGATATTTTAAGTATGGTTAAACTTTAATGATTAATGTAGGTTTAGCCTATCGTTTTAAATGATTGATTAATGCGATGCATTTCGATAAAATTTTGGATTTTTTTTCACGGAGTTTTCATAGATTATGTACAGTACCTTCTATGCTAATAAATCGAAAGAAAAACTTCCAATTACATGATATAACATTCTGAAGATTCTGGTAGGGACTTTTTAGAATTGTTTCACAGTTTCGATTAAATTATACAGGTATTAATGGATTAAGATAGCTTTCAACGCGGTTTTATAAAAGAAAAGAATTAGAAACAGATCACTTTATGATCGTCTTTACGTATTATAAAAAGAATACGAAGATCCGATTCTGTAATCGTACCACATTTGAAAATAAACCAGATATACTTACCGTTACTGTATAAAGAATTGGTATCCGAAAGACTGTTCGAACCTACCATTTTAAAATTTAAATATTGTTAAATGCATATATAATAATCATAATTATAATTAACGTGGAGGCAATACTTACTTCTGTAGTATCGATTACAATTTTTTTTCGTCACAGTTACGGCATTTCCACCCTCACGACTAAGAATGCATCGATTATCAATTTCTTCGTTAGCTTCGCAATAATCGAAAGATTGACAGAGGAAAGCTCCCGTTTCGACACACAATTTAGCGCATTGATCCGCATCTACATCTTTCAACATTAAATCACCATTTCCTGTAATTCTTTTACTCGGAATTTGTTTAAAATCGTAAATATATTTTCCTATGGACAAGAAGGGAGCGATCTCGTTAAATTTTTTTTTTATGTTTTGGTTATTTTAGAAAAGTTTCAACACTTACTGGAATAATGAATACAATTAATCGCCGCTGCAACATTTTTCGATTCTTTTCGTTCGTCAGCAATATGAGCGGAATGTAAAAGACATGCCTTTTTCTTGGTATCTTTGTCGTCGCAGAAATCGAAAGATTTACATTTATCTTTGTTTGTCGAACACATTCTAGCGCAGTCATTTTCACTCTCCTCCGATAAAATAACCTCCGCTTTCCTCGTTAACTTTGTACCAGCGTGTTTTTGATAAGCAGAAATGTAATCGCCTGAAGTAATAAAGAATTAAAATCGATAACTTTAATTCCTCTAGCCGAAAATGTATTCGGAACGATCTACTTACGTCCAAAGATGACGCATTGAGTGTCTTTTTTGACGTATTCCAGGTTTATTTCGGCTCTGAATTCACTACTTATTTTACATTCATTCGAAGCGAAACAGTATGATATGGTTTCGCAATCCGGATTATTTCTACAGATACGTCTACAATAAGTTAACGATTGTCTTCCATAGGTAACCACTTTAGTTTTTCCGTCGTCAACTAGTTTATATCCAGCCATTTTTCTCGTAAAATCTCTTTCCCCTATAAAAAAAAGGTTATAAAATGTGTTTTAAAAAATTACTTTAACGAACACCAAATAAGTTAACTAATTTTCGACTTTAAAAGTCAAATTATTCTTAACATACTAAGAGTTTTGTCGTCTTCTCCAACATGATCTGCATCATTGAACGAAATTGCTTCAAAATTATAATACTGAAAGCGAAAGATATTTAATTTATAATTAAATAAATTTTTATAAAGTCATCTCGAGTATTCTAACTTACGTCTTCGAGGTCGCCTTTATGAACTTTCAGATACAACGAAAAACCTCCGAGGATCACTCCTTTAATATCCTTTAACAGATCATCCGTAGAGGCGATGGAAGTCATTGTCACGTTTCCTATGTTTTAAATAAAATGTGTGATATACATTTTAAAAATATAATAAAAAACCGATAATATATATGCCTTACTATCGAATGTCAAACAATCTTTATTAGGCTTTCCCTTAACTTTAGCTTTGGTACTCATATAACACGATTTTCCACAATAGGCGACCGTCCTATAAAATGCAAAACAATATAAGAAAGGCATTATATTAGTTGAGTCGCGTGATCTTTATTCACTACTTACAGACATGGTTTCTCGCCTTCGTATTCTGTACATTTAACGGTACATTCGTGCATATCTGAAGCTGTATCGGCGGTATCGTAGGACTCGAGTTCTTCTTCATTGTCACGCATATTAAATTCCACTTGAAAATAAATATTCTGATTAATATTTTAAGAATTATACGTTACATTTTGTATATACAGCGTGATTTAAAAGTCTCCGTACATAAGCAAAGAATTCACTTTAATTTACAGCCACTTTGTGAGTATTATTACATAGTAAATGCATTTTTTTTATTCGTGGCAAACACGGGATAAATCAGTGTGTGCACACACACGGATCGTATATTCTATTTTCTGTACGGAGATTACTGAAATATTGATTTATGCTGGCTTACAAATCAGTATACAAGCCTATGTATTACACACAATAGCTTGTATTCTGATTTGTAAGCCAGCATGCACTATAACATATAGATTTGCTCGAAATTTATGAGAAAATTTTTACTTTATCCATCATTTTATAAATGATAATCAAAATAAACTGTATCTATTGTATTCAGCGATAAAAATATATTTATTCTTACAAAACGTCGGTGGCCTTTCTACCAGAAGAACTTCTACAGATAACAAATCATATTCAACATCGACCTAAAATATTGTTTTTGTATTTTTATTAATTAGCAATATAAAATTTTTAATTATAATATAATTCAATCTTACAAGTATTCTAGCAATTCTAGAAGGATTTAGGCCTGATTTTGAATAAAGTGTATTTAAGAATTCTTCTTCAATATTTCTGCTTGCCTCTCTCAATGCTGATGCCTCTACTCCGTAGGGAACTGAAATATTAAACAATATAAAAATAAATTTAATGATAATTTTTAATTTATATTGTTTTTTATTGTTTAAATACATACCACTAAATCTTACTGTAAACCATTGAAAATCTTCGTAATTTTTGAAGCATTTACTAACATCAAACAATGCCCAAGAACGTTTGATTTCCGTGATAAATGTGTATAAATTGATTACTATAATATTAGTAACCTAAAAATATTAATAAAAATTCTATTAATAATTTAATTTTATTTATTTTCTTTTTATATTTGAATATATTTACGATGGTTTTTTCTTCATCGCCGTAGAAAGCTATGTTTACTCTTATCGGTATATTATCGGTAACACCGCCAATATTGGTTGTATCCTGTAAATTAGAAATATTAATTAAATGAAAATAAAAACTGCATTTTATAAAAATTAATATTTTTAATTAAATATACATGCCTTACTGTAATAACGAGTTATAACGGTGAATGGAACATATTTACTTCCAAAATACATATCTTGAATTGTTTTCTCATAAATTACTGCGGGGATATTTCGAATTTCCGTCTATAAAATCATCTTTGCTTAAGAAATTTGTAATTATTTTAGTTAATTATAAGAAAAAAAAACACTTACTTCGTCTATATATTGAAAACCTTCATTATTAAATAAGATCTCGGGATGTAGAAGATCGATTTCTCCTTCATCCGGTAATGGAAATGCTGGATAATAATTTTCATTTCTGTCTATCTCACAATCTTCCGTGTCCTCATCGATGACGAAAACAACCTCTAAACATTAGATTTATCACGTGAATTATTTATCGGAACAATCATATATTTTATGTAATTCTCTTACTGTTTGCATTATCCCAAACTATAGTTTCTAGGTCAGCTATTTCTGCTCGTTTTTCCTTTGTTTCGGTTCCAGTTTTCCAAGGTGCAAAGCGATACATGACGAGTCCAGATATTTTATGATACGCTATCTGAATTCAGATTTTTAAGTCATTAAAAAGTTACAATAGTTACAATTGTAAACTAAATATTTACCTGAATCGAGCTGACATAATGAGAATATATGTCTTGACTCTTCAGTGGATAATAAACAATCTCAGCCCTTGCCAAGTGATCTATATCAATGAATTTCGGTACGGGTAATTTATTTTTCGTTTCACGTTTGCATCCAAAGCCTTCTGTAATCTAAAAAAAAAAAGAATTCTGTTTCCACTAAATAAAATATTTTTGGGGTTTGTATATTAAATTCTGAACGAAACATACTCTAATAGCTCCATCGCTGACAACTGGTTTAAAAAGAAAGAAATCAATGGTTTGATTGTATTGAAATTCATTATCTTTTCCTACATATGTAATTCTGGCAGGTACCTTTGCCGGTACACTGACTCCTTCTGGGTTTTTCCAGTCTGAAACTGTCAAACGTAAAACGAGAACATGAAGAAAATGCATGAACAACATCATCTATTTATATTAAAAAACAGATAAACGTACCGGTAAAGTAATAGTTTATTTCATTATCATCATCAACGCATTCTTTCCATTTGTCTACAGGAATTGATCGAACTGTATCATCCTTGCCCAAATATACCTTGAAAGTAATCAACATTCTAAAATAATTACCGAAGATCTGATAAGTGCAATACATATATCAATAGTTCTTAACCTGGGGTGCACGCACTCCCGAGTATACCTTTGATCTAAATGATTTTATTATACAAACGAATTTTTAAAAATCTCTTAAGGTATACATAGTGTTAGACTCGAATACAGGGAGAATACCTCTTATATAAAAAACTTAACAATGTTTTTATGGGTATGGAGAGCGGAGGAAAAGGTTAAGAACAAATGACAAATATATTTTTTAAGTTATAATTTCTAGATAATATATGAAAGCATACCAAATTCTCTTTATTCTTGATGAAATTTTTATAACCTCTCCTTAACAAAGCAGAAGGTCCATAGAGATATCTAACAACGTTATCACCGTCATATTCTTTGTCTAACCAATTCTTTGCTTGATCTTCTAAAAATGGAGGTGCCGCTTCGTCTAACGGTACAGTAGTGCATGTACGGTCTTTAAAAATTAGAAAAATATGTTTAAAAATCTGTTATCGATGTTCGTTAATTCTAACTTAAACAATATACTCACTTATATATGTAAATGCTTCATTGGTTTCTTTGAAGTATCTAAAATCTTTGTAATCACCTCTACGCCATATTTGAATTCTTCCGCTCGACGATGATATATCATAATATTCTTTCATATAAATTGTTTCATTCTATTCAAAAAAAGAAAGTTGATGGAGTTGTATTTTTAATGAAATATCATTCTTTAAGATAAAATTATATGGCTTAACAGGTTACAGAGACTTTCGATAGTGTATCAGTAGATAACCGCGATAAGAAATACGTTTAATCAGTTCAATTCATTGTCTCATGAAGAAGTTTCTAAATTAATTAATCAAAGTTTTCTTTATTATTTTAAAGGTATCTTACCGCTACATAATTGGTAAACAGTACAGAAACTTCGTAGGATTTGATACCGTCAAATATATCAGGAAAAGTATCGTCTGTAATTAAAGTTATACGTCTTATTTCATTGTATAATTATGTAAATAATAAAATCAAATCAAATATTTTACCAGTCGATACTGCATCGGATACGGAACATTCGGAATTCGCATAAGTTAAGAAACACAATACCAGAGATAACAATAAAATGTTCCTCTCCATACTGAAGCTTCTCATGTAAATTTTAAAAAATATATATATATTAATTA
The DNA here is from genome assembly GCF_000671375.1 of Centruroides sculpturatus. Taxonomy (NCBI): domain Eukaryota; kingdom Metazoa; phylum Arthropoda; class Arachnida; order Scorpiones; family Buthidae; genus Centruroides; species Centruroides sculpturatus. The sequence goes on from NW_019385373.1 coordinate 29,793, forward strand.
TTTAAATTATAGTTTCCTAGTTTAAATAATAAAATTAAATATATACATTTTTAATATTTAATTTAGTTTTACGAGTTAAAAATTTATAGTTTTTTAAAAAATATTTTAAAATTAAAACAATATTAATTATAGGTCTATTTAGTTAATTAATTTTTTCTTTTAGACAGAAAAATTTTTAAAAATTTAGCAACGAGTTGCTTAACTTTCCCGAAAATCTTTGGTGGTGCCATCTGTTATCGTGTTTTAATTTAAAATATTTTTATATTTTTAACAATTATAACATTACAAAAAGTTTAATTTTGAGGGGAGGATTGGGTTTTATAAAATGTTGTAAATGCTAATAACCAGTAAAATCGTCGTTAAATCCGAACCTACTGGAGATAGGACACACGACCCACCTTTATCTCCCCATCCCATCTTTCCATCCCCATCTTTAATCACCAAAATTAAATAGCATCGATCTCCTTAGTAACCAAACTTCCGGAAATTTTCGACAAAAAGCGCAGCTTCAAAGAGGGTGAGCACGATTTTGTGCCCCACACACTAACACCCATACATACAGGGAAAAAACCCCGAATTGTTTTTTTATATTTCTTCACGTTTCAAAGTCTCCGAGTCCAAAAATATAAAAAACTGGGTGGTATTATTTTTTGATCGATCGCCATACTTTTCCTCTGTTATATGAAACAGAGCCGGAAAAATAAAAATTATTTTTTAATAAATTACTGCTATTCAATTACATCTTATCTTGCTAATTTGCGTGTGTAAGCGTGTAGACTATACAGTAGTGTTAATTACAGACAATTCTACAGTATCGAATTTTTTCACTAATATCAAAATTCATTACTGAAAATAATACTTGTACTGTACAACTACTATAAAAATAATTTTAGTACCTTTATTAACAGTATCAGAAAGATTACAGTAAGTTAATATTTTTGATAGTGGTACTAAATGCAGCCTTTTAACTATACAAACACTAATTTCCGGGACTGTATCTCGCGAAGGGTCGTGTACAGGCGGTTTCTTTGATATTTTTGCTCCTATAAAGCTTTGATAAGGTTCCAATCGTCTCATTCAAAGGTGTAATTGTACCAAAATTATTACACTTAGCATTGCTTTCGGTAACAATTTTTTAAGATTACACCCGATGAAAATATTTTTATAAATAAATAAATTGTCATTAGTATGATGTAAAGGTTTACTTAATTATAGCAATGCGTAAGACTTTTAGACAAATATTTAAAATGTACAAAAATAATTATTCTTACCTTCTGTACAGTCACCCAGTCGAGGATCGACTGATACAAATATTTAAAATTGATCTCCACCCCCTAATACTTTCAAACAATTAGGGGGCGTAAATATTTATCTAATCGTAGAAAATATACGAACTTTAATATACAGATAATGTATTTTTCTTACCCCTTTATTTATCAATAGGTTCAGTTTAAATAATGATTCCTTTATAAATATATTTTTTCTATTTTAAAATAACTCAAATTTTTAATTTTGAAGTCGATAAAATTTCAATTTTATTGTTTCTTGCTAAATGGGATTCAATTTAATTTCAAGATATTTAATTTTTAATAATTACTCAATTGTTTTTAAGTCAAGGTCGATTGAATACGAAGTTATTATTTGCATTAGTGGTGAATTGGAGCCATTCTATCATATACATTACTATATTGCATTCATACACAGACACATGATTAAATTCTACATTTGATTAAGTCTATTGGGTTTCGCAATGGAAAGAGGAGTGGGTGGACCACCCCACTAAAACAATGTTAAAATGCATTTATTGCAAAAATAATTCGAATTTTTGTGTATAATACTTAGAAATATTTAAATATTCTTATAGTGCCAATTGTATAATGTATTTAATATAATATGAGGGAGAGAAGGAGAGAACAGTGATTTCTTATCTTGATTTTATTACGTGTCTGATTTGCGCTCACCTGTTATCTACTTTTTTTTAAAAAACATCTGGTATATTCTGTATAATAAGGTTACAAATAATATAATTTCTTGTACTTGCTATTCTGGGATTTCTGGTTCGGGTCTGGGTCGGGAACCTCGTAAAGTTTTCGGGAGTGGTCTATCCCGAATATGTCGCGTCCACCCCTTATTAATTATATATGGCCTTTGCACAACCCATGATAGATCTGCAAAACAGGTTTCACTAATGCCCCACAAAAGGAAAAAGTAAAAAACTAAAAAAGAAGCGATCGATAGGTTATTTAGTCAAGATTTCATATTGGCAGGGTCTGTTTAAAACGTGAATAACTTATATTTCTTATGTGCTAAAAAAGATTTTATTGATTTTTTGTACATTAAAAAATATTTTTGCCAAATTTGTTTGTTTAAAAATATAATACAACTTTTTTACATCCGCCAGCGCTGTAATAGATAAAAAAAATATTTTTATCTATCACTAAACACCGGTATTTACGAGTTGGCACCCGACAAACGTGGAGTTTTCTGGGATTTCTTTACACGTTTAACACCTAAATACAGTAGAGCGTCGTTTATCCGAAAATCGGTTAACCGAAAGCATTCCAGTCGGCAAATTTAAATTTTCGCTAGTGCTGTGGCGCTACCATCTTTGGCTATATCTTGGGCTATTCCAATATTCTTTTTTTGCGGGTGTGTGTATTTTAGCTGGCAGCACTGGCACTTTTGTGTGGTGTTTTTCTGAGGAATGTATCGTGCTGAATCGAACGTTTTTGAAACTAGATCAACTTCTAAAGTATTTTTTTTTTTTTGTTTTTATATTTTTCAATATATTTATTTATTTGTACAGAATAAAATAATTTGTAACGATACAATAGCCACGATTATTATTTTAAAAAGTTTTCGTTAGGCTTAACATCGACGAAAATTCAACGCGAAGCGACACGCAACGGAGAAAAATTTTAACACGGGATAGGTTAATATATTTTTTCCTACATATTCGGTTATCCGAAAAATATGTTAACCGAACAACCTCAGTCCCCAATTGATTCGGATAAACGACGCTCTACTGTATAGTCAATTCTCCATAGAAGGTCCTCCCTATTGACAGTCTTTTCTTAGTGGATCACTCTTTCCTCGTCCTTCCGAACCAAAACAATTTTTTTCACACTGATTTTGTTTTCAATTTTTAATATATTGGGGGGTCTCAAAAAGTTAAGTGGGTCTGGCTTCTTTCTACTTCCGATAGGTCTTGCTTTTAATAAGTACACATTAAATATGACATTTAATACAATTAAATTATAAATTTATATCAGATATCAAACTTATAAAAAGGGTGTNGTTTGGAGAGAAAAATATTATTTCTTGATATTTTAATACAATATAAAGATATACTGTAATTCAATTTGTAATGATTTATCATATTAATATTAAATTCTTAAATATATTATATAGATATATAGTTTAATATATAATAAACGTATTGAACTATATATCTATCTAGATTTACAGAAAAAATGAAATTACAGTGGGTGATCGGTTAACGAACATAATCCGTTCCAAGGCTTTGTTCGCTATCCGAATTGTTCGTTAACCGAACCCCCACTGTATTTTTTCAAATCAAATGTTTCAAGTCAAATCAAATGTAAAAAAAGGAATGTTCTTTTCTGCTTTTGAAATTGCGGAATTTTTTTATAATTTCGTCATATTAACTATTCCATAAAAGTACTTGAAAAAATTAGAAAACTCAAGAATGCCTTTCATCCCATCCCCATATTTCTCATATTAGACAAGATACAGAATATCTTTAATAAATTATTTCGCAATAATTTTATGAAAAATAAAATATTAAAACCNTTACAGAAAAAATGAAATTACAGTGGGTGATCGGTTAACGAACATAATCCGTTCCAAGACTTTGTTCGCTATCCGAACTGTTCGTTAACCGATCACCCACTGTATTTTTTCAAATCATATTAATCAAATGTAAAGAAAGGAATGTTCTTTTCTGCTTTCGAAATTGTGGAATTTTTTTATAATTTCGTCATATTAACTATTCCATAAAACTACTTGAAAAAATTAGAAGACTCAAAAATGCCTTTCATCCCATTTCCATATTTCTCATATTAGACAAGATACAGAATATCTTTAATAAATTATTTCGCAATAATTTTATGAAAAATAAAATATTAAAATCGTCTTTTAAATTCTTAATGAATTATTTAAAATAAACGGAGCACGTGTAATAAGTTTTTTGTGACATTTGCTTTCCACTTCCAAGTATTATTGCAGATTTCCAGTAGAAGATTTCCTTTCTTTTTTTTTTTGCTCAGTAATTTAATCTTTATTTAATGCTAACTTTTTAATTAAGTTATTAAATATTAAAGAGAAGATTTTTTTTCTTAATCTCTTCTTCATCTTTCTTTAAAATATTCATTAAAGTTTCGGGCTTTCTGAAATTTCGTTGTTGATTATTAAAAATTTTTTATTTCTATTCTCGAACAAACACTTTGAATTTCAAATTATCTTAATTGTATATTTTTATTACAATATAAGCGTGCAATTTTAAAATAATTCCATTCTAATTTTATGTTCTGTTGTAATTTCATTCTAAGTAAGATTGTGACTGATCAGATTGCATCTAACGCCGCGATAGTCACTTCGGAATTNTTATATCAGATATCAAACTTATAAAAAGGGTGTCTACGTTATTTTTATATTGTTAGAATATCTTTTGATATTTGAATCCGATAAAGGCCTGCCACATGTTGATTCTTTGAACCCTCACCTTCTTATTCTTTACATTTCAGACTTACGGCATAAACTTGTCTATATTTAATAATAATGATGATAAATAGATGAATACATTCTACACGTAGCATATTCAGACAAGAACTATTTTGTCAATGAATAAAATTAATTTCGAGTTGTGAACGAAATTGTACTTTTTTAAATATGAAAATGTTTTACGTTAGATACTTTTCTACTCTCCTGCATTGTTAAAAGATTTATGAGATTAAACAAATTATCAAATCTAAAACTCCTTTTAACTATATAGGAAATATATTCTGATAATTACTTTATATATCTATAGAAAAATTATCTTTAAAAGTTCATATCTCGTTACACCCCTTTTATTGCCAATCAAAGTCTATGTAGATTATTTTCGTTAAATGTCTAATGTAGTGAAAAATTGTTATTTGTTTTTAGATAAAAATTTGAATATATATCTAATAATATGATTTTTTTTCTCCTTGATTTTACGAATTCTGCTAGATTGTGAAGAAAATAGAAAGGAGTGAAAACTCCCTTCTACTTTCTTCCAGTCACTCTTCTTCTTCTTGTTTCTTCCTTTTTTTCACCTCCTCCTTAGCACTCCTTTGGCCTTTTTTCCACGCATCCTTCTATTTCCAGGATTATTCGTTGTATTCTTCTCCTAATCATCTTTTAAACATGATTAAATTACTTTATCTCATTTTTCTCTTTTCCTTCATTTCTACTTGTATTTCTTTTTCTACATCTCCTTATTCTTTATTCTATTTTCTTTCGTTTTACCCACAGTTCAAATCATAGTAAAATCTATATCAATAAACAAAAAAGCTGTATTCTATCAACAAATAGTAATTACTTGTTTATACGAATATTTCTGTCTATATAATGTTTTGAAATGACAAAATACAAAAGTTTTAATTGGTCGAGATAGGATACATGACCACCCCTCTATCTTCCTATTCCCTCGACCTTTAACCACCAAAATTTCATAGCATCAATACCCCTTATGCACAAACTTCCATGCCAAATTTTGTTTCTTAACCATCCTGAGACATTGAACGAAATAGACACTAACTCACACATACACACACAGAAATCTTCCCCGAATTTTTTTTGCTCTTTTCAATTCTAGAGGTCTCAAAACGTGAAGATTTGCAAAGCGATCCAGAAGGGTCAATTTTGACACGATTCCAATACTTTCACACAATACAATACTTGATCACTTATTCTAATTGATTTCCCAGAAATATAGAATATTCTTTGAAAAATTTCGTCTGTATTAAGAAAGATTGCTTCTTTAAGGAATTTTGTTTAAACCATTAAGAGGATCAAAATGCTCCCTTTTAATGGATTAAACAAAATTCCTTAAAGCACTTAATGTGATTAATCAATAGTAGGAATAGGAAGTACGGTACGTCCTTGGAAAAGTTTCTATTAAGAAAAACTTTTTTCCTTTTGTTTTGAGAAATTTAAGGAAATTTGTTCTTTTATTAACAAGAAATATTTACAATTGCCAAAAAGCAGAAAGCATTCGTAGTCTTCTGTAAAGACGTATTCTCACTCCTTAATTAAACACGAAGCGTCATATCTGAACAAGAGAAAGAAGTGTGTACACATTCTTATAAAAAGAAGCATTATATTAGTTGAGTCGCGTGATCTTTATTCACTACTTACAGACATGGTTTCTCGCCTTCGTATTCTGTACATTTAACGGTACATTCGTGCATATCTGNAATTTCAAATTATCTTAATTGTATATTTTTATTACAATATAAGCGTGCAATTTTAAAATAATTCCATTCTAATTTTATGTTCTGTTGTAATTTCATTCTAAGTAAGATTGTGACTGATCAGATTGCATCTAATGCCGCGATAGTCACTTCGGAATTACACGTTGTATGCCTATCTCAGCATATTTAATTTTAAAATTATCATTCCTACGAATATATTCTATTCAATTCCCCTAGGCTCGGATTTCTCTATCTTCTGATTTTATACTTAATAGAAGTTGTTGTTTATCTTGTCCATAAAACTCCAAAAATTGCTTTTTCGTATCGCATGAAAGATTCACTTGAATAAATATACGTACACATAAAGTAAATTAAATTTTTCAAATATTCTTTTTACATTACTTTAATGTAGGAAACGAATAAAGATGCATTTTATGAAATATTTTTCTGCTTTTTTTCAACTTAAAATCTCTATTCGTTTACTTTTTTGCATTTTGTCCTCTTTCAGTTCGTGTTTCTATGCACTTATCTTCGGTTATTTTCTAAAACGGATTAGACCAGACACAAAAATCTTCATCCTTTAACAAATTTTTGCATTTATATCTATAGTTATAAAATAAAACGTTATATAAATAAAATATTCAGCATTTCTTAACTCATATTTCTGAGCTTTCTATTTTTATCTAACATATAAAAGTATTTCCAAAACTGCTTTAGAAATTTAATGGCTTTTGACGAATCAGTTCCAGAAGATAAGCTTTTATTTTATAAATTATTTTTTTAAATGGACCTAACAAAATGGATGAATTATTTTCTTCTTTTTATTTTAATTAAATTTATCGTTTAAATCTGTTTGTTTGTTCGTTCTGAATCTTGATCGTCTTCGGTACAATGTTGAAAAAGACGATCAAGATTGTACTGAAAAAGGATAAAAACTCGCTGTACTTTCTTTATAATTTTCAAATTTTTGAAAAAGTTCGTTACAGTTCTCTAGTTTTTTTAACTTTATCTTCCATAACTTTTGATAAATAATTTTTAATTAACTTTAGTAACAGTAAATCCTCTTATTTTGTTTACCTACGATGATTCTTTTGCCTACTTCTTTTCCAAAGTAGTTTATTTTAAATTTTTTACTTCTTTCCAATTTACATTGATCGAATCTTTGCTTGAATTTTTCATCTCTTTCTTACGAAAACAGCATAAAAAAATATTTACAACTACTTTTTCATATTGTAGTAAAGCGTCAAAGAATTTGCCATTTTCTCTACATACTCTTTAAACTAATTTGCAAAATGTTGCCAGACCTATTTCTGTGTTTCAAATCCAATTGTTCACTCGTTCATAGTAACGATCTGGATAGGGTATTAGATTGTAAAATAATTTCTAATCTTTATATAGAAAAAAAGAAGTTAAATTCCGTCACTCGAGAAAGGAAGACATTATAATTGCATTTCGTGTAATGTCACACTTACACTCTTTGCATATTTTCGATTACTTATTGTTTATTATTTGTTTTCTACTGCTGCTTTATCGTTGTCAGAACTTCTAAATGAAATTAACAAAGTCTGTTTTATGCTTTATAAATTCAATAACTTAACTTTTATTGATTCCTGCGAATTAATTCGTACCCTTTTCTGTTTGTATTACTAAAAACGTGCATTATTGTTTTATAAATTAAATTAAGTATTAAACTAAAAAATTTCGTTGTATTTCAATTTTTTAAACATATTTCGACACCATGCAACAACTTTATTTCACATTTACTATAAGTATTTCGAGTTTCTCATATCGTTAAAGTGTAATAAAATTGTTGCAATAAGTAATGCTTTGATCCTGTGTTCTTTTCGAACAAACAAATAAATAAATTATTAGCAGAGTGGTTCTCTATAATTAATAATATACCTATACTCTACCATTTTTGTCTTTGTCTTTTACATCAATTATCTCAATTGCTTTTAGTGAATTTCCCTGAAATAAAAAAACAATTATTTTATAAAAACTCTAATAAAACAATAATAATAACACAAATAAAAACTTTTTTACATTGGGCAATGTACATCGAACATTTCCGTTTTCAACGTTATTCTTTAAAGTTTCATAAATCTCGTCTAAAGAAGGTTCTTTTGTATTCTTTCCAAACCCTACAAAATGTAAATAATTATTTTATCTTCTTAAATATTCCTTTTATTCAATTAAAACAATTCTTACCTAATGCGTAAGGCCTTTCGCTAATGATTAAAGTGTATCTAATAGATTCGTCGTTAACGTAAGTAACCTGCCAAATATTAATTTCTTATATAATAAAAAGTATATTTTACGTTTAATTAAGCATTAATTATCAATACAAAGGACCAAGTATTACCTAGTTAATTTCTAGTACAACGTTGCCTTATTTTATGAAACCAAATGCATTATATTTGTCCAATTATAATTAATGGAGTATTTTGAAAAATTTCTGAATAAGTTGGTAATTTTGTTTAAAAAAATATCTTACCTGAGGTACACCAAATCTTAATGGTGATATTTTTAATAAATTCAGAAGATTGGAACGTAGGTTTTCTGCAATTACATCCGTGCCGGTGTCTTTTATAGGGCCTAAATTATTTGTTAAACAATTAAATATAAATTTCATAAATCAAAATTCGAATTANGTTAACGTAAGTAACCTGCCAAATATTAATTTCTTATATAATAAAAAGTATGTTTTACGTTTAATTAAGCATTAATTATCAATACAAAGGACCAATTACTAAATAATAGTTTTAAATTTTACTGTAGATATGACTGTTGTATAAATACTTCCGCAACTTCAGTACTTTAAATTGAGATAACGAATATCTTGTACATCTGTATTGAAAACATTACACTGAATTTACAGTAAATTCTTTATAAGTTGATGCAAAGCAAATTACATCAAAAGAGATGAACTTATTTGCAATTATGGTGTAAAAAGTAAAAATTGATAGTATTAATGATTTTGTAGCGAAAGTACAGATTTTCAATAAGAAATTACATTTTGACTTTCAGAACAATATTCGCTATTAAAATGAACTGATTTTCTTGTATTGAATTACAGATATCGCCTGCATCGACGGTTTCCATCCCGCAAATTCCGCCATTAGGAGACATGTCGAAAGAACGGGAAATTTTAGGGATTTCTTCTCTTTTTCTTGTTTTTAAAGCTAGTGTCGAGCCAGCAGTTTTGAAATTCGGCGCCGTTTAGCTCGCCCCTCTGCGGAAACCCGTGGGTATGTCACCCATAAGATTCCGCAGAGGGGTGCACTAAATAGGATACTCGCTCCTTTCTGAGATCGAGTAAAAAATTTCACAAATTATAATCGTAAAGTGATCGAGATATGTTACCTTAAACTCTGGACCATTGATATATTACTGTATTTCTAAATGAAATGAAGGTTTCACTACAGCATTTGCAGTCTCTAAAATCTTAATTTGAAAAATGTTTCAAAGGATAGATATCTCGGAAAAGTAATGGCTTCGGTATTCATGTTTTAAAAATTACCTACAAGTGAAGATCAACTAATTGTCTTTATTGTCTTTATTTTATTTAAATAATTTTAAATTACCTGAGGTACACCAAATCTTAATGGTGATATTTTTAATAAATTCAGAAGATTGGAACGTAGATTTTCTACAATTACATCCGTGCCGGTGTCTTTTATAGATCCTAAATTATTTGTTAAAAAATTAAATATAAATTTCATAAACCAAAATTCGAATTAATCTTAATTTGCGGCTGGAAAATTTTTATTATACGTAAGATTTTTAATTAAAAATTTACGCTTACCGGATAACGTTAATGATAATCTCCGTTTGTTTGTCTCTTGGAAACATTCCGAAACGTCAAAAGCCATCCATTCTACGGGATGAGTTCTATATTTATTTATAGTTTGCCAAGCCGAAGCTATAAACTGAATATTTTTAATGTTTAATATAATAATTATTATTAAAATAATCATAATTGATTGAGTAAGACTTACTTGACGATCTTCTATAATTCTTATTTCTAAAAATGCGGGAGTAAACATGTTTACTTCTTTATCTTCTACTCCCGTTTCCTGTGTAAAATAGAAAGTTCCTTAAATTAATATGGCATAAAAATTAATATCATAAAAATTAATATCATAAATTACTCATTTATAGAATTATATAGAACATTGGTTTATTTTAGAGTTAAAACTTTGAAAAACCGTTTAACAAATGCTGATTGTCAGTCAAAAACAGCGATTATAACGTACAAAAGTTTCAATAGAGAAGAACGTTTTAAGTCTTCTAGGCTAATTGGGACAACTAAATAAGCTTTGATATTGTTTCCGGTATAACAATTAACACACGAAATTTAATACTATCGATACAAAGAGTATTATTTGATAAGAAGGATAGTTTACAATGTAGTCGTAAAAATTCAACTAAAGAAACAGCATTTGTGATGATTTTTAATTCAAACGATTGTTTCTAGTGTAAGAGAGATATTCGGTAAAAGTAAGCATTGTCAGTACAAGTATCAATATACTAGTACTTTATGAAAGGAAATTATCAGTCGATATTACGGAATGCCAACAAACATATTTATTAATAAAATGCTTTTTTCACAGAATATTTTTCTCCTATTTAAATAATAATAATAATAATACAGTATTTAAATTTTTATAAAAAGAAAATTCTTACACTATCCACTTACACTCAAAAAATAATAATCAGCAATTATTATAGAATCATCCTTTTTATATTGATTCGTCCATACTTCGTAGATTAAATCGTGTTTTCTTCTCTACGGATAAAGTTTTCAATATAAATTAAATCAATACTTTTAATTGATAGAATACACAATTACATTTAATGGCAACTGTAATTAAAATATAAATTTAATTTGATTTTTATAGATTTTTTCCGTTTGCTGTTCTTACTCATTCGAAAAAATGTAAATATTTATTTTTGAATATCTGAATTTCTTCGAAAACAAGTGGAATGAATACATCAAAATTTGTATAAAACTCTAAATTTTAGCTTTATTAACCATAAAAAATAAAGAAAAATTAAAAGATAAGAAGAATATTTTGCTGCTAAACTCAAATTCAGAATGTCAGGTATAGTTTTATCTCGACTAGATGATAAGATTTGTACTTTATATCTTAAAGTTTGTATTCTTCTCTTGACACTAGTCTTATACAGTAGTCACTTTCAATTATTTAAATTAAAATATTGTCAAGATAAGTTAAAATTATACTGAATAACATTGTAGTAGATTCTACTATATTTTTCAATTTCTATTTCTGTTGTGGATTCTGAGATATTCTATTGTATTGTACTGTACTTACCACTTCGTGATATAGTCGCTTGTATAATTTCCTGTCACACCGCAACAGGAAATTAGACGAGAGAATTGTATTGATTCTGCCTACTAAATGCGATATAGAAATATTAGTCTGGCTATAATACTGAAATCAATACCACTTGTAAGTCTGGAATATAAAATAACATTCACGACAAACTTAAAGTATTTTTATTGAATTTATATACAATTTATATATAATAATTTTTTTAAATATCAATCAACTGGAAAACGTTGTGGATGTCTTGCATCCTGCAGTATCAAATATACAACATAAATGTTATTCTTTACGCAAAAGTAAATAAACTCATCCATCTCCTTATTGAATCATTAACAATTTAGTTGTCTAATTCCATAGCGAAGTATAATAAAATCATTCACAATAATATATAAAATATCAAATTAAAACTTTCAGTAATCGTCAGTAAATCAAAACTTACTCAGTAAAATTTTAACTTCTTATGACAATACCTTGTATTTATGAAAATTACAAATCTATATTATAATAAACGTATATTTCATTTCGATTTGTAAATAAAAAATAAAATTAATTTTAAAAATTTAATTTTACGTGTAATAATTTAATATTTTTAATATTTATTGTTTAATTCTTAAATTTGTAAAAGTCAATGATTAAAATCTATTTTATTCTATTAAAATTTTTATATAATTCCACGGATATGAAGTACTCACCTGTCCAACATATTGTGGTTCTTTCGTCGACGATTCCGGAAACCATGGGAACGATTTCCCCGGAAGTACCGTACTTTTCTCCATTACTTGTTCATTTGTTAAATTCCACAGGTTGCACTTTCTCGTTTTCTTGTCAATCGAATAGACGATTCCTGAATAAAACAAGAATTCGTTCAATTCTTTTCTTTCTAATGCATTGTTTTTCTATTCTTTTACACTTTAAATCAAAAAGGTAAACCTAATTAAATTCGTAAGAAGGTTCGTATTTACTTCTATCATAATCCTGAATAATTGTGGTTGTAGTTTCAAAATTTTGCTGTAATTCGTCTCTTCTTATTAATTTGTTTTCTTTATCGAACCAAATCTGTAAAGGTTCTACAGTTTTAAAAAGGTCTTTAAAGTAATAATTAATTGAATTTTTTCAAACCCTTTGGTGGAAATTCCAGACGTCTTTATTTGGTTCTTGTACTTGTAAATCGTAAGTCTCGAATTCGAAAGCAAAATATTTCGGCAATTTAGGAAATCCTCTTTTACTCTTTTTGTTCTCGCAATAAATTCCTTCCGGTTGCTTTAATATATAAATAATTAAATAGAGAAAACATTTAAATATATTTCGAGTCGTCACTTTCGTGTGTTTACCTGGAAAACTTCTCTGTTGGATATATAATTTTTCGTATTAAAAAATTCGGCTTTGAAAGTTAATCTTCTGCCTTCTTCCTCGTTATAGCAATCCACTTCCATTAATATAATCTGACCGCAAGGTTGATTTTGTTTATCGTCGCAGGATTTATATCCCGGATTGTTCCAGTGAGTTGCTTAAACGATAAAACTTTCTCGTAATTGTTCTTTAAATAGAGAAATTAATGGTGTTGTATGCACTTACTGGTTAAACTGTGAGTTAAATTACATTGAGCATCTAGTTGGGTAATGTTAAGATTACGGGTCTCCCACTTTTCAACTGGAATTCCATTTTCTAGTGTTGATAAATCTGCTATTTCTGCCTGAAGACAGAAAATAAACAAAAATAAATCATTTTTTCGTATTAATTATTTTATTTTATTGTTTTACCTTAACATTTGGATCGAAAAAGACAAGTGATGCGATGTCCCCAATTAGCTTTCTTTTATTTTCATCGATGGAATAAACAATTATAGACGATTTTCTGTCCGGTATTGGACTCACTTGGCATTCGGTTTCTGAAAATTATATTTGACAATTTATTAATATTTGAACGAAGAATGTACTTAAGTGAATGAGCCGAGAAAAGATACGTTTAATATTTATCCATTCGTCACTATCGAACGAATATATGTTGATTTCTGTGGATTCCGCATCTGTTTCTGTAATTACAGCGATCGAATTGTTTTCCTTGTCGTAATGTACTTGTATTTGCAGTTCTTCGTCGCTTTCTTCAACAACAACTCGAATGAAAGTTTCGATCTGTTTCGGCCATTTTGGTATGTTTATATCTCCTCCGGTTGGTTTCAAGTTATCTATTTGGATAAAAAGTAGACTGTTATAGATTAATTTATATGTATTTTCTTATTCTACAACAAACATATGTTCAAGAAATAGTCACTTTTACATAGATTACAATTTTGCAATTGTATACAAAGTGTTGATTAAAATCAACACCTAATATTTTATCAGTATAGGACTGAAAGTAATGTTTATAAAGGCTGTTATATTTTATATATGATAAAAATTAGAGTAGATATGTATACAGGGAGCCAATTTTTATTAATCCACTGAAGTAAGTGAAAAAATACGCTTCCTACAAACAAACTGTTATTGACTTTGAAGTGGTCAGAAGATTGCGCTGTCAGTGAAAACAGGATTAACCTCCACAATGGTAACCTTCATATTTTATTGCATGTTAATTCTATGTAGAACACAAGCTTTTAGATGAAACATTTTGTCCGAAAGATGTACTTATTACAAACCACAGCTTTGAGGTTTTATATAACCATCATAGCACGCGTGCAGATTTATGAATATCTGTAAAGTTTACTGTAAATAGAATGTGAAATGCCTTAAAATATTAGGAAACCATATGTTGGTATCCAGATTGATCTCTTCTCTTTATGGCATACTCGAGGGTTTTAACTAGCTTTTTTGTATCAGTTCATTATCTGAAGAAGAAAAAGAATGATTCTATCGAATAATTGTTTTCTAATGATTTTTTCATCATTTTTCATCCTTTTTCAGTGGACTTCACAGATATTTACAGAGGCGCGCGAGTACTCTGGCAGCCATATAACACTTTAAACACTCATAGCATCTAATAAGTACATTTTCGGAAAATGTTTCAGACATGTTTATTTTTATGTAGAATCAATATAGGCAATACATAGTGGTGGTTTCCATTTAAGGAAATGACTTAGTTTTTCACTGATTGTAACACCACGTTGTCTTAAAGTCTAACAATTTCCGTGTAAAAATTTTTTTTGTGTGTATGATGAGGAATTTTTTAGTTATTCCGGTGGATTGAATAAACGGAACATCCTATATACTGTATATGTGCATGTGTAGTGTTATCCAGGTGTTGTGAAAAGTAAGGTCAATAGGATAGGAAATACAGGATATTATGTAGAGCAAAATCTCTGAGTTGGTAATTGTTATTGAATTTTACGAAAATGAAGTTTCTTCTTCAGATTTTGACACCGCTGAACGTTTTATTCGGTGTTGTATGCGGACGAAGCGTACAGTTTTAAGATAGAAAACAAGGAAGAACGTGCGAATAGAATTTATGCCTCTACGGCAGTATTAGTTGTTCGACAACATTCCGCATTCGTTAGAAAGCAGAGAGTCATTAATTAATTATCAAATATTGTCCGGCGACTTGTTTTGTCAGACTACATGTTCACGAGACTATTTAGCCTCGTGAAAGTAGATCATGCACGAGTATCTGCTTATTGTTTAATTGTTAATAATTAAAATTATCGCATAACCTTGTGTCGATAGCAATAACAAAGGAAACTGAACACACTTTAATAGAGTCATCTGATTTATTATTTAGGTTCTGAAAGGAACTACACGTATTCCGTGCGCTCACTACTCCGTTAAACTATTGCTTAATGTCAGTTATCGGCAGAATATTTATCAATTTAAACTTAATATATATAACTTATAAAAACGTTATTTTAAACAAATTCCTACCTGGTATAAATATCCAAATAAAAAGTATAGAAAATAGCTTGATTGTCATTACAAATTTCTACACGATTTATTGCTTCTGTTTATTTAGTATCCGTATATAAGGGGGGCGTTACGCTATCTTTTGCGACAATAGAATATTTTTATCGTGTTATAGATAAATCTCACGCGATATATCGGGTATTCTAGTTATAATCAACATTAAAATAAATTGTGAACGAAAAAATAATAATTAAATCATTTTAAAAAAATACTGCATGTAAATAATTTATTAACAATAATAAAGTATTGTTAACGACATAAATATTTTACATGTCTACAGTAGTATAAAAACTAAAATTTCCTATTGTATAATAAATTTATTATGGTTTATAGTTAATTAGTAATGGCTCTTTTATGTATAGTATTTCTTTATAAATCTTTTAAAGTTGGTCCCATGTCGCTTAAAATTTCTACTGTAAGTATGACTGGTGATAATATTATATCTGTTTTTCTACAAATAAAATCTTGCGCCTTCTACGATTTTGTAAAAGCATGCTTACCTGTAGTTTTTCTTACAGTGATTTTTATAATATAAAATTATACTTCGATCAACACGTTACATTGTGCTTATGTAGTTACGTTTAATTTAATATCAATTGAAGTTTATTAAAGTCAATTCATTGAAAGAAAAATTTGCTCTTGTTTTTGGCGCTCTTTGCTCTAGCCAACGCTCTCATCCTTCTCCCGGTTTATCACTTCTACTCTTCCCAAGGATTCTCCCTCTCTCTCAGACTAGTTTAGCGGGATAGATTTGAAATTCTCTCATTTGTGTTTATATCAATACTATTTATACTCCTTTATGTATAGATGATAAATGTAGTTATGTTTAAATATATTCTTAACTTGTCATTGAATTTAATGCCTAAGTCCATCATCGATCCACGTGAACTATGTCGTTTAACGTTTAAGACAAACCCTCCTTAAATTCCGAAAATATAAGTTTATTTTTGCTTCTTAGTCTGCAAACCAGACTAAGTGGTGTCGGGAATGTTGACAATACTCCACGAGAGTCAAAATATTCGTGTATTTTCGACATCTTAAACGGTGAGACGGTAGATACACCAGAGCCGATCCCGTCTTCCCAATATCTTTAATAAGTTTATTAAAGAAAAATATCATTAAAAATGAACTTATATATTTAAACGGTCTTTTAAAATCCAAACGAATTACTTTCGAGAAATGAAGCGTTTTTAATGAGGTTTTTTGTGGTAATTTCTTTTCACTTTGAAGTATTATTTCAGTAGAAGATTCTTCGTTTCTCTCTGTAATTTAATCTTTCCTTAATGCTTTTTTTCATTCTTTCATTGACATTTTAATTTTTTTCCTAATCAGTTAATTAAAGTGAAAAAGAAAATCATTCTTTCTAAAATAATCTACTTTAATTAATTGTCATTAGCTTATGTAAAATTGAATAAAACAAAAATAATATAGATTAATGATAATCATAATTAATAGACGATTATTTACTTATTATTTACTCTCAG